>NW_025110639.1:0-49131 GCF_011392965.1 Frieseomelitta varia
TAAGGGGTCGCTGCCATCAGCCCCACTGATGAGTCTAGGCAGCGACTCTGAGACGAAACGCACAACCTTTCCTCACCTTACCCACGTTACCACTTCCTACATTATCCTCGCATCATCATAAACACTTACAATCCCTTCATAAGTTGATAATGACGATCCTACACATTGTCATTGTAAAATTATAATAAATTCGCATTCCGTCGTTAATTCATTGGCGAAAATTTCTTTGAATAAGCGTTATGTTTTGTTATTGACTAATTAGAAAATGAAAAAACAAATATTTTTACGACAGTAACAATGAGCAACGTATATAATATATTATATATATAACACACGTCAATACGTTGTTATGATCTAGGCTAGGTTATGATCTATGATTTTCCTTCAGCTGATTTGACTTCCTGTTATTTACATTGTTATAATATTGTAGGAATCCCGGCTTGAGATCCCAATTTGTAGGAACTTTGATAAAAGAATGGTTGTTTATTTTAGGTTAAATAAAAGAAATTTGTTTAATGATGATTATAAATTCAGTGTTTTATGTAACGTTTATTTTCAACCAAAGTACTTACAAGGTTGTACAACAACGGACTATCGTCTAAACACTAATTGTAACAAAAATACTACTTGCGAGTGGAACCGTAGGAGATGCGCACAGGCAGTACGTGGACCTCGGTATAGAAGAACTAGTGATACTCTGTTTTTTTTTTTATTTAATTAGTCCGAATGTCTCGTCTGCAGTATCCTGGGCCTGGAGTGCCTTTTAACCTACATAAAGAATGATATTATTCGTTTGTGGATATTTATGTGGTTTGTTTGCATGATGAGATGAGGTTAGACTTGCAGGAAAAGTTTCAAATAACCTGCAGGTTCCTTGATATAGTTTGAATCTGAAGGTTTTGGTTCGTTAGGTTAATGCGTGTTTAGGTAATTTGACCTTGACTTTGAGTGGTATGTGATAGTTGCCTGTTTCCTTGATGAGGGGGTTTTAATGGTTGTTGTTGTAGGCCCCGGGTAGTGAGTTTTGAATATACTGCTTGATCGTGAGGATGTTGGCTAATTGCTGGAGCTGTGCTACGGCTGTGTCCCTCTGTTTATTGAGAATGATTCCAAGGAATTTGTTTTGTATAATTTGTATTTTGTTGATGTGTGCTTTGGCAGCAGAGGCCCACTTGATATCCATAAGTAATTATTGGTCTTATACATGTTAGGTGCAGTAAGATTTTGCTATTTCGGATTATAGAAGGTATATCCTGGATGGTGCTGGGTAGGCGAGAGTAGTTCTTTTTTCTATGGTTTTAGCCCATGTGAGTTTATTGTCTAGTGTTATTTCTAGGTAATTGGCCGTATTGGTCCATGGGATGGAGTGTTCATCGATCAGCACTTTAGCTGTAACTTGCGGGAGAACGTGATGACCTGAGTCTTTTTTGGGTTAATTTTTAGTCTCCATTTTTTCGTGTATTCAAGTATGGCGTTGATGTGGGTTTGTAAATACTTCGTTGCCTGTGTCGGGTTCCATGATGACACGTATATGACAGTATCGTCCGCATATATGGCGGTTTGGGTGTTAGTGGTGGTGGGAATGTCGTTAATGTATATACAGAAAAGCGTTGGTCCGAGTATGGAGCCCTGCGGTACCCCGGCCTTGATGGTGTGTGTCTCTAATTTGGTTCTTTGTACATAGAATTGTCTGTCTTGTAAATAGTTTTCGATGATGTTGGTGATTGGGATGGAAGTTCTGATTTTTCGTAGTTTGTACAGTTGTTTGTACAGTTCGTAGTTTCGTAGTTCGTACAGTTTGTACAGGGCTTCATGCCGGACTGTGTCGAACGCTTTCTCGAGGTCGAGTAGTATCAGTTGTGTTATCCTATTTTTGTTTAGTTCTATTGTGGCGTACTCCGCAACACTTTGTAGTTAATTAATACACGACTGCTTTTTACGGAATCCAAATTGCTGTGGTATAATTATGTTGTTGTTGTTAAGATGCTTGAGGAGATGGTGATGAATGATGTTTTCTAGTACTTTATTTAGTGTGTTTAACAGGCAAGGCCTGTAGCTGGTGGCTTCTGTGGTTGGTTTACCGGGTTTGGGGACCGGATGAATTTTGGCTAGCTTCCAAGTTTTGAGGAAGCATGATAGTTGGAGACATGCTTTGAGGATGTAATATATTTACACCATGATTTTTTTAGGAAGATTTTTTAGTTCGACGTTTGAGATCTTGTCTGGACCGGGGGCTTTGCTGTTTGGTAGCTTTGTGATTATTTTGTGTATGATGTGGGCGGTTATCGTGATGTGCGTTGTGGAGAGCGGAAGTGTTTCCTTGTTGTGGTAGTGATCTGTAGGGAGGGCTGGTTAATCGGATTGTTTGCAGTGTTGGGTTGTAACTCGTCGTTCTGTGTTTGGGCGAAGTGGCAAGGGCATTTGCTTTATCTAGGTCCGTGTAGTGTGTGGAGTTATCTGCAAGTTCATTTAGCGGAGGCATGGGAGGGGGGGGGGGTTCAGTCCTGTCATCTTGTACGTCTGCTATACGTGTGTAATCTGGTTTCTCTAGTTCTTCTAGGCGGTTTTGCCAGATATTGTTTCGGGTGGTTTTGATTCTTTTTTGAGTGTTGTTAAGATGTTTCTCTGTAGCTTGTGTAGCGGGTGCCCTGTCTTCTGGTATTTTCTTCTGTGTTTGTTGCGATTCGTTATTAGGGTTTGGAAATGTGGATCAGTGTACTCTGTTTTGTCTGTGGTTTTGGTGAGCCGAGAGGCATTGTAGTGGGCATGGTGTATGTTATTCTGGAGCGTGTTGATCCATTTGTCTATGTCCTCTTGACTGCTAATGTGTTGCTTTAGCGGAAACGTGTTGCAGATTTTTCTGTATAGTTTGCAGTCTGTGTGTTGTGTGTTCCGTTTTTTCTTCAGATTTTGGTTGGTGTGAATGGTTAGAATTACTGGGAGGTGATTCGAGGATAGGTCGTCTATTGTTTTGATGAAGTATTCTAGTTGTATGTTGGATAAGAAGATGTCTAGGTTTGATGGTTTGCAGTTGGGTTGTCTGTATGTACAGGTGGGGGAGCGAAGGATTTGATATTGGCCTGCGAGGAGGTGATTTTTTTAGAGCGACTCCATTGTTCCTGGTAGAGTTATTCCAGTCCTGGTGTTTAGCGTTGAAGTCGCCCCCAGTGATATATGTTACATGTTTATTTTGATGAATAACCTGGTTTAGATCTTCTGCGGTAATTTTATGTCTCGGAGGAACGTATATTGCGGTGATAACCAGGGGAGGTATTGTTTTAATTGTTATGGTTTCCACAGGAGACTTGTGATCTGGGTATAGTCAGAGGGGATGTTTCTGTGGGTGGCTATCAGGACTCTTCCTCGCCGGGATTCACCTGGGGCGGAAGTCCAGTCTTTCCTTCGTACGTTGTATTGAGGAAGGTGGAGTTTGTCGTTGGGTCCAAGCCAAGTTTCGGTGATGATGGCAATGTCTATTTTTTGTTCGAGGAGAAATCTTTGCAATTCGTGTTTTTTGTTTTGGATGCTTGTAGCATGAGGTTGAGTGTATGATTAGTAGCCAGCTTCCAATTCCTTGACAATAAAGATTGTAGCCGATTCTTTCGATGTTAGAGGTGCATTTGGTGTAATGATTTTGTATCAGTTCTAGGATTCTTAGAAAGGTGTCTAAATCTGAGTGTTTGACTTCATCAAGGGCGTTTTCTGTGGAGCTGTTGAGGTTTGTGTTTGTGCTTGGATGATCTTGTGGGCGTATTTGCCTCGTTAGTGCTTTGGCGTAGGAATGTGGTCTGTTTCGTGTGTCCGGTGGCAGCGGAGTGTTGGGGCTGGGAGTTTTTGATGGAGTTTTAGCGTTAGATAAGGAGGGATGCTTGCGAGGGAGATTGGAGGGAGGAATAAGTATTTTGGAGTTGCTGGTTTTTGTAGGAGTTTTTCTTGACCAAATAGGCTGAGTGCTGGGCATTTTGAGTAATTTGCCGTATAGTTTCCTTGGCAGTTTGTGCAGGTTTGCGGGGCTTCTGGCTTTTTGATACATTTTTTTGTGTTGTATGGGCCAGCACACTTGACACATACTGCGTTCTTGTTGCAGTTAGTAGAGGAGTGTCCGTGCGCCTGGTAGCGGTAACATTGAATTGATGGTTTTTTAGACTCTTACTTCTCCCAGTAGACTTTGATGTTTTCTATAAATGGTTTACATTGGCTAGTGTGGTACCTGGTGCAAAGGTGATTCTGTAAATCGGGTATTTAGTGTGTATAGGTAGCTCCGTGCAGTTTAGTGCTTTGAGTCCTTGGGCTTTCAGGTTATTTATTATTATTTTTTCATTTAACTTAATCAGGCCCTTTAGAATTACTGTTAGGATTTTTTTGGTGGAGACTGTGAAAGTGTGGAACTGAATGTTTTGTTTTCAGCATACCTCTTTGAAATCGTTGTAGTCCGTTAGGTTATGGAACATGATTTTAAGTTCTTGAGAGACATATTTTATGTAGTAAATCTGTTGTTGTAGCTGGTTTTTAGTACTTCTAATAATTTTGCGTGATTAATGTTTCCATGTAAGTAGATAGGCGGTGGCTTTACGTTGGTAGGTTTCTGAGGAATTTCCAGTTGCGTATTAGAGCCTTCGTTTTTTCTGTTCTGTGTTGGCTCGGTCAATATCTTGCAATAGGCAGTCAGCGAATATGCTGAATCTATTTTGTGTAGGGATATTGAGTTTTGTTTCCATATCTGTGTTAGTTATTTTTGATGCTGAGGGTTATCTCTTCCTTATTGTTATGGGACGGAGCACATATTCCGTGGCCTTTCTTTTGGCCGCAGGCCGTATGTCTGTTTTTTCCACGTCCATTTTGGGTTTTTTCTTTTTCCTCGTGTATCCGTTGTGTGATGAAGGGAACTGGGTTGGCACTGCGGCATTACACTATTATCACGAATGACTCCAACTGAACTCTGACTCTACCTCAACTCAACTCGTGATGTAACTCTCGAACTAACTCAACTCCTGTCTGTCCTCCGAACTCGAAGAACTAAACTGGACTGACTCAGTGATACTCTGTGCGTTGGAGCCAGGCCTTATATACCCCCGATTCTCTTTGTGTCTTTTCCAGGTCGAAGGGTCTGGAAGTTTATTGTTTAATTGGGATCCGCACGGTCAGGATCATATTTTTTGCCATATTTTTTGGCAATTACCTCATGGCCTTGACGGTATTGCGTCCAGAGTCCACGTCGTTGAGGACGACATTTATTATATTATTTATGGTACTGCCTGGATCGTGTCCTCTACAATAAATGACGTTTTACTCTATTTTTTTAATTGCTAAACTCACTAGGCTCTCAATTCATTCTCTTTGAAGGGATTAAAGGTAATTATGGTATCTATACAATTATCTACAATTGGTGCGAGGATGTAAGGATAAGTGAAGATAATGGGTAAGGTGAGGAAGGTTGTGGCGTTTCGTCTCAGAGTCGCTGCCTATACTCATCAGTGGAGCTGATGGCAGCGACCCCAGACGCTTGTTGTTATAACTACTCGCTAGATTGGACGGCCACTCATCCTAGCAGTGTTCCGCACTCTGTTTTGCTTAACATCGTAGATCGCTTCGACGCTGGACGCACAGCCACTTGCGGCTTATACGAATCGATGTTCGAAACTTATACTCGAGGGACTATAGGCCTCTACATCTTCTCTCTGTCGCGCAACTCTCAACTCACTGTCTTCTCTCTTTCACGGCTCTGTTCTCTTTCACGTCTCGACTCACTCTGTTCTCTGTGGCTTCTCGACACTCACTCCCTTCTTCCTCATCTGCATAAAATTCATCATTCATGCGCACATACACACATACACACAAACGCATCTGTACCTTAGTGTCTTAAACGCTAGGCCTGGAGGGCTAGCCATAAACAATCTTAAATCCCAGGCCTAACTTTCTCTACTGTTTATGCTACACCACTTGGGACATCTGCAATCGTCGGGCACTGGAGAGAAGTTCTGAGCTCTTTCCCAGAATTTGCCCATCACAGCATCTCGCTTGCCACTCTTCCTTTCGGCTAAGATGCATGTCATGCAATTACGCACAACCTTGTCTACTTTAGTTTTTAAGTTCTCGAACCAGTAGTCTCTTTTGAAAATTGTTTTTCGTCTTGCCAACCGAAATATGTCCGTTTTCGTGCATTTGCCGCACAATCTGCGCCTGCAGCACTCAACACGAAAGCCTGTTCCGCATTATATTCACTGTTAGTAATTCTCTCATTGCTCACTGACTCGATTACTGGTTTTAAATGCGGGTCTTCGCGTTGCCCTTTTCTCAATCTTAATAGCACACTGGACTCACACTCGCTCATCACCATACACACTGGGATTGGATTCGTTGCCTAATCGATAACCGACTGTACAATTTTTCTCTGTGCCGGTTGGTCTAAAACATCTATGGATGACTCTACTCGATTACAACGCTCGCGTCTTGAGATTTTTGCATCTTTACCGTCTAACTCAATTCGCGCTTCTGCTAAGAAATCTGATCCAATCAGAAGATCATATTCTAAATGTGGATCGGGTATTACGTAGATTAATAAAGTAGTTAATAGAAAGTATCGTCATCTATTTTTATCTCAGTGTGAAAACTGCCTAACGTGGTAAGCATCACTGACCCGACACCATTGCATTTAATTTTTGACCTGGTTAATGGTCCATAATTTGGGATTATAATGTTTTCTACAACCATAGAGCTCAGTATGATTGGTGAATGATCAAATTTCAAGTAGAAACTTGAATTTACTTCAACCTCAGTTTTCGACCGGACGCCGAAGGAGCAGCACGTCCAAGTACTACCTGTGTTGTACTCACATAAGTACACACAAGCACAGCAGATAAATCAAATTCTCAACACACGAACGGAAAATAGTGGAATTAAATTTAAGGGTATCAGTGTATCAGAGTGGCAATAGAATAGTGAACCCAAGTGAAGTGAGTTAAAGAAAATAAAGAACAAGAAAAACTATCAAGACCAACCTGAAAAAAGCCAGCAGTTCAGGGAAGGCCGGACCTAACACTGAAACACAAGATCCAGAGTTTACATTAAAAACACCTAAAATACTACTTAAGCTAACAAAAGAAAAATTGAACATGTCAGAAAGTAAAGAAACTATCGACTGTGACGACTACGAGACGGACACCTCGAACATGGAAACAGACGCAAACGGCAAAGCTAAAGACCAATGAAAAATACAAAAACAAGTTAAAAAAAGAAAAATAACTCTGAATGCCAAAAACGCAACTACAGCCCCAACTATAAAACTAACTAAAATACACCCGAAGGAAAATTGGCTTGGAGAAATAACAATAACGAACAAATTTTAGGCACTCCAAAACATAACAGAAAAAAAAGAGACGATCACCACCTCACAACCCAAACCACTTCCCATATACATCGAAGCTCCAAATATCAATCCACTAATAGAAAAACTAAACGAAATAGTAGGCCCTACAGAAGGAATTGAAAGATAAACAAGTCAAACTAAAAGTACAAACCCCCAACGCCTATAGGGCCATGATACGAACGCTAAAAGAGAAGAATGCAGAATATTATGCATTCCAACCAAAAAACGGACAGAAAGTTTAAATTAGTGATAAAAGTATTACACACAAATCTAAATATAGAATACATTAAAATAGATGTATAAGAGAAAGGACACAAGGTAAGCAATATCATTAATCTCACAAAAAGAGGTACGACAATCCCACTCCTAATGTTCCTAGTAGAAATAGAACAAGCCAATAATAATAAAGACATATACAACACATCAATCGTATGCAATACCAAAGTCAACATAGAACCGCCAAGAACTAACAGAGAAATACCGCAGTGCGCTAGATGCCAGTGGTATGGACATACTAAGAACTATTGCAATAAATAAGCTAGATGTGTCAAATGTGCAGGTATTCCACCGAAAACTGCCCACTGGGCAAAAGAACAGACAAAGTAGTCTGTGCTAACTGTGGAAACCATTCAGCAAATTATAAAGGCTATATGGTAAGAAAAGAGCTGCAAAAAAAATTATTTCCCCCTTTTAAGGGACAAAGGAATACAAAAATTAGCACCATCACAAACCAACACTGCAAACACCAACACAAATGTTAATACAAATATCAATAAAAAATATAGGAACTATGCAGGAGAACTAAAACCGAACAACAGACGCGACACTGACGAACACGAGAGCAAACAACCAATTCAGATGCAAAGACTGGAAAAAATTGAAACAGTAGAAAACCTAACACAACAAATGACTGTAATACTAAACTTACTATCGACACTAATCACGCTACAGGAACAGAACCAAGCAAAAAATTAATGCAATGGAACAGTAACGGGCTACATAATCGGATACCCGAACTGAAACTACTATTAAAACAGCTTGAAATAGACATTATAGCAATCTCAGAAACACATGAAAAGAATAAAACACACTTAAAAATATCATACTACACTTATTATGGCACAAAACCACACCCCAACGGCAAAGCACGCGGCGGATGGGGAATTTACATAAAAAATGATATCAAACATGCTCACACCAAACTGACAAAATACAATCAACAACAGTCAACATTACGCTACATAACCAAGATGTCAATATCTCAGCAATATACTGATATATTGCCCACCAAAACACGCAATATCAACAGAAGAATTCAACAAATTGTTTAAGACCTATAAAACAAAATTTATAGCTCTAGAAGACCTGAATGCAATGCACAACTATTGGGGCTCCAGAACAAATAACCTTAAGGGAAAGAACTTCTAAGAGTGCATAAAAATTAACAAATCTACGCATCACAGAAACCAACCTACTGGCCATCAACCCAAACAAAACACCGGACATCTTAGACATAGCAGTCACGAATACAAATTTGAACATCAAGACTGTGCAGCTGCTAGATTTAAATTCAGACCACACACCCACAATCTATACCATCGACTAAAAAGTGACAAAAAATGGAAAAACAAAATTGACAAACGCCACTACGGACTGGAGAGCATACATAGAATAACTTAATAAAAATCTGAACTACAACATACCCCTAAAAATGCACTAGACATAGAGAAGGCAGCTGAAACACTGACAAGCACACTCGAAGCGGCAGCATTCCACTCCACAAAGAACGAGGAGGAAACTCCCAAGCTTACGGAAATCCCGACATACATACGAGAACGAATCAAAACCAGGAAAAGAGCAATGAAACAATGGCAAAACACAAGATGGCCCCAACTCAAGACCATGATAAACAAACTTACAAACAAAATTAAACGAGAAATTTGCAAAACAAATAACAACGAATTCACAAACTTCATCATGAATCTAGACAATAACAGCAATACAAATTATTTCTTATGGAAAAGTACAAAAAAACTCAAAAGATCACCCAAATTCCTCCTATACAAAAACCGGATGGAAACTGGACCACAACGATAGAAGACCAAACCGAAACCATTCGCAGAGTACCTGAGCGAAACATTCACTAACGAATTCCACATACCCCCAAACAATTGCAACAATGAAACACTAAAATACGAAGCAATAAGGAAAGAGGAAATCTTTACAATAATTAAAAAACTAAAAAATAATAAAACTCTAGGATATACCTTAATAACAGCAAAAATTCTCAAAAAAGTCCCAGCAGAAGCGGTAAGATTCCTAACAATCCTAATAAATGCGATACACAAGACAGACAACTTCTCCAGATCTGGAAGTGTGCAGAAATCATGTACTTCTGCAAAAACCAGGAAAAAATCCCAAATTGCCATCATCTTATAGACCTATATCTCTTCTTCCATGATTTTGAAGGTAATAGAAAAAACCATCTATAAAAAACTAATAGAGGAAATCACCAACAAAAACTTGATCACCAATTCGGATTGAGACAAAACCACAACACAATAGAACAGATACACAGAATGATAAACAGCATAATCCGTGCTATGGAAGAAAAAAAATATTGTATAGCAGCATTCCTAGAAAAAGCATTCGATAAAGTATGGCACGAAGGTCTGCTTCAAAAACTTCAAAAAATAGTATCAAAAGACATATCCAATACTAGAGTCATACATAACAAATAAATACTTCTATGTCAGAATCAAAAATGAAAAATCATCACTCAAAAAGGAGTCACTCATACACGCTGGAGTGCCTCAAGGCAGCGTGCTAAGACCCACCCTGTATGCTCCGCGGACTTACCCGTAGCACCAGGAACAAGAATATACACTTTTTCCAATGACACGGTAATACTATCTACGCAAAAAAGCATAAGAAAAGCAACCAAAACTTTACAAAATCACTTAAACGAAATAGAAAATTGGACAAAGAACAACAAAATCAAAATTAACACAACCAAATGTGTACATATCACATTCACACTCAACAAAGGGACAATTCCAAAAATCAAATTCAACAACCAAGAACTACCTCAAGCACTTTCCGTCAAATATCTCGGCTTACATCTAGACAACAAACTGAACTGGAAAAAACACATCCAAGAAAAAATCAAACAAATAAAATCAATTAGAAAATCCACGTACTGTCTAACATCAAGAAACTCTAAGCTAAGCGTAAAAAATAAGCTTCTAATCTACAAAATTATAATTAAACCTATCTGGACATACGGGAATCCAAATCTGGGGCATGGCAGCCGAGTCGAACATAAAAAAGATAGGAAACCTACAATCCATCATTCTACGTACAATACTAAACGCTCAATGGTATGTCAGACACGATGACATAAGAAAAAGCCTAGGAATACCAACCATCAAAGAGGAAATACTAAAGCGCACAAGGATACATCAACACAAAATCAAAAATCACAGGAACCCCCTGGCAAAAAACTGTTACTCCCTACTACCCAGAAGACTGAAAAGGAAAACACCCGCTAGACCTTACTAACTAATAAATGGAATACAGCCAAACATGTGTAAAATGGAACTAATCTCATAATAAGAACTAGTCATTTGATAACTGTATCGAAATCCACAAGATCTCAAACAATAATAATATAATATAAAAAATGAAAATAATTGTAACTGAACAGACTCATGCACACGAAACAAATAAAAGAAAACACTTCAATCTGCCTTAGTGAGATACCTTACCTTTGTGGCGGTCTAGAGTCCCTCGAGTACGAGTTTCGAACACCGACTTGCACAAGCCGCAAGTGGCTGTGCGCCTAGCGTCGAAATCTAACGATATTATTCGATGTTAAGCAAACAGAGTGCGGAACACCGCTAGGATGGGTGACCGTCCTCCAGCCTAACGAGTAGTTAGAACAAGCGTCTGGTGTAAGGGGTCGTCACGCTGCCATCAGCCCCAGTGATAACTCATAAACCTTTTTCCCCATCACCTAGATCCTATCCTTCCATCTCCTTTCACCATCCTCGCACTAATTGTAAATAGTGTAAATATGTATATACCATAGCCATACCTACTAACCGCCCTTCACCTTTATAAAAAAGTCAAATAAATCTGGTGTTTTTCTGGAGTCGGTTGGCCAGTCGGTCGGTTCGCCCGTGCTGGTGTGATTATATATCCTCTTGATGTCATTATTTTATGTTCTTTGCCTTTTCATTGCTGAATCTGAACCCTATTGGGGGTGCTTTGCATTATATAGTCTCTACCTGAGATAAATCTCACACCTAGTATGTTAAATAAATTGTCAAATTTATCTTTACTTACTGCATGTCTAGGTGGACAGTAGACCACAGCAATGACGAGTGAACAGTATGCATTTTTTATTTCGACGCTAGTTGACTGTAAAAAAGCTTTTTCGAATTTTATTGATTCGGCGTGCAATATCTTTTGATTAATAATAATAGCAATTCCTCCGTGAGCAATTTCGTCTGGGTGATTAGTGCAATATGTTTTGTACTTATAAATATTGAAATAGCTTCTGTCAGTAAAATGGGTTTCAGAAATTAGGAGAATGTCTATTTTATTTTCATTTAGAAATAGTTCTATTTCCCGTTTGCGTTGTTGCAAATTGTTTGCATTCTACAATGCTATTCTTTTGTGAAGCATTGTTATTTTCTGTTGATGAGAGCGGTAAGCAGATTTATAATCATGCTATTCTGGTCCATTAATTGTTTAAAAAGAGACTCGAATTTTTGAAGGAGTTGGTTTAACATTGTGTTAGTAGCATCATTTTGATTATTCTGCATTGTATTACCTTCTGTAGCTTCAGCGTAACTTATATTTTCGTGTATATTATAAATTCTATTTATTCGTATTTCTGCTGTATTTTTATCTTACTTATTTCCTGCAATTCTTGATATATGCTGCATCCTTTATAATTCGCAAAATGCGGACCGCCACAATATATGTTTTGCAGGAATGTTTTTTGCTTGGTGCAAGTATTTGTGGAATGATTTCCGGCATATTTCACACAGTTAAATGGTTTAGTACTTGGTATATCCATATTTTTGATAGCGATGACACTGAGGTATCTCTTTCTTTTTATGTGATGGTGCGACTTGTATTATGATGTTAAGATGTTTTAATTGACACATTTCTTTGTTTTTCTCACCTGGTGTTTGGTTCACAAAGAATAAGTGATTCTTTCGTTTTCCAGCTACGAATATTACGCTTCTGATTTCAAAACTCTTTTTTTTTCAATTCATCTTTAATATCCGTTGTTGGGATTGAGCTATGTAGCAAGACCTTAATTCTGCAAGACCTTTCTTAAGGGGGTTAATACGTGTGAAATGCTACGTTATTTACTTTTAGGAAATGGATTGCTGACATTAACTTGCAGGAAAACTCATCACCTGTTAGTTTTAAAAGTTTCTAACATAAGTGGAAAGTTTACTATGTCATCCATAAATATTGGAGGTGGCTTTTGTAATTTGTTAACGTTTTCATTTACATTCTCATTAATTTCATCTTTTTGCATCGGTTCATTATTATTCAACTCGGAAAATCTATTGTTTTGTGTATCGATATCGTAAGGCTTGTTTCGTTCCTAAACGGTTTTCTGTTCGTACTGTATCTCTATTTCTTTTACTTCTCCTGGGTTTTATTTGTTGCCACGTGAGTTCTTGACATATTCGTATCAATATGTTGTCTAGTTACCTCCTGATGTTGTATTAGTCTACATATATTGCTCGCTGTTTATGTGTGTTGTATTGTTCCATGGTGCCGACGTTACCTGGGTATGTGTGTGTTCCGTGGCTTGTGTAATTTCTGTAATCATAATAGGTGTTCTGCCAAATATAGATTTCCCATAATATGGAGTTGTAGAAGTAGAAGATAAAATTGTAGTCACTGTGTTACTTGTAGAAGTGAATATCGGATAAGTTCCTCTACTTCCTTGCTGCATTTTGTAACTAACGAGAGTTATTGTAAGATGTCAACTAAGAGATGAATACACACTTTCCGAGTTTAAATTTCTTACTTCCTTAACCACTTGCTTATGTATATTTACACTCAAAGATCGCTATGTATATGTTTATACTCTTCGACGGTTCGCACGCAAATCCATATAAAATAAAAATGAAATATTTAAAAAATTCAGTCAATTTTTTCCGTTCCTTGTCTTTACGTTTTCCATGCAGTATTTACGCATTTATAAAAAAATATACAGAGATATACATGCATAGATTATTCCGAATATAATAGTATAATATTCTTATGACATTTATCAAATGGTTAAATACATAAAAATTTTTATACACAGACGAAGTACAAGGATATACTTCGTCTGTAACATTAATAAAGAAATTTGGATGAAAATATATAAAATATCTAAAATATAATACTTCATTTGACATTGTATGATACGGTTAGTGACCATGTTTATAAAAATATAAGTTTGCATAAATATCCGCTCTCTATTAATTAATTAAACGTTTTAAATATAAAGTTATTTGTCAAAGTGTCTTTCGTCACATTAGAAAGCATTTTCTACCCAATTAAACTGCTAATTATTCTCGATGAGGTAAACTGTAACATTGGCACATAGAAGAAAAATACATAATTATACAAAATACAAATGAAAGATTTTCATTGAATTTTATATTACAATTAGAATATTTCTAGTAGCCGGACTGTTAACGTTGTGAGTAAAGTAATTAACCATAAACGGGAGGGGTTTTAGGTTCGAGTTGTATTCACAACGTGTTCTTATTAAAAAAATTTGACTAGATTATATGCCCCTAATGTTTAATTGAACGGTACCTCAATTCTGTTGAAAATTAATTGCTGTGCACGTCTCTAAAAAAATTTGATTTCATATCAAGCATAAAGATAAATAATAACAATTAAACAGATTATTATTTTAATTAATACTGTAAAAAATCAATTCCATGACTACAATTACTTGTAATTAATAATATCAGTTAGTTTCTTCTTCTTAATCCGAATTCAATATTATACTCTACTACTAAGGAAGCTTATTTTAAAAATAAAGTAGAAATTTTCATTTTAAAACGTAGCAATTTATTTTCCAAAAATGCCGCTTTTAAGAATTTTGACTAACATTATACAATACATTGTTCATATTTACGATCTCCGTGATTCACAAACTTATCAATCTATTGATGCTAAGCTTTTTTATTATTCTATCGCAGTTTTAAATTTCTTTCTAAAAACCTGAAGTATTATAAATTATAATAAAGATACAATAAAAATGGAAAGTTACTTTAGTCGATTTTTTAATTTTGAATTCGTTCTTTCTTAAAGTAAGAATACCTTTACTTTCAAAAATTACAAGACATGGAAAATCTTTGAAAACATAGAAAAATTGTTTTCGTTGATCGACTACAGTCCATTATTGAAGTGATGCGACGACAGTCCCTAGGGTGGAGCTCCAATAATACAAGCGAGGTGGAGCTTTTGATTGACTGTGAGTCGATCGCACCATCTAGCTAACCGCTGTTCTTTTTTTTTTTTTTTTTTAACGTGGTGGAAATCATCGAAAGATACCTGAGCATCCAGAGAAGAATGCCCAGGTAGTGCCGGATTTTTACCGGCTAAAACCACCACGATGACCTACCTCGTGTTTTTAGGGGAGATCCCGGGACCGAAGTGCATACACCGATATCCCCCAAACAATGACCCTTAATTTGGGTCCATCCACGGAGAGTTGTATAACATACAACTCGCTTTGGTACCCGCTCCCTTACCTACGAACCCTTCATGTCTC
Organism: Frieseomelitta varia; assembly: GCF_011392965.1. Classification (NCBI taxonomy): domain Eukaryota; kingdom Metazoa; phylum Arthropoda; class Insecta; order Hymenoptera; family Apidae; genus Frieseomelitta; species Frieseomelitta varia. The sequence goes on from NW_025110639.1 coordinate 15,177, forward strand.
ATTGAGCCCAAGGCTGATTGCGCTTTATCCTAGTTCAGCACAAACCCCGTTTCCCGTGACGGTGATTTGTATCACCGCTATACCTACGAATGAACAAATATTAATATATTACAAACATATATATATATATATATATATATATATATATATATATATATATATATATAGATTATGATATCTTGTAAAATATAAAATAAAAAATTCAGCATTCGTTTGTTAGAGCTTGGAGATGACTTTCACTTTCACTTTAGCTTTGGCTTTTCTTGATGCTCGTCATATTTTCCTATAATTCTCCGGAAACGATCGAAAACTTCCAATGTTCTATCTCTTCTTTCTTTTAATTGCAGCACATCTTGATAGAATTTAGAGACGGCTTTTCTCGTGTCGTTACTTTCAAGAAGTGCTTGAATCAGTGAGTTCGTTGATAAATTCTTTCCAATGGTGCTCTTTAGAAGCTCCCAATGAGTGTTAAATGCAGGGTATAAATACCTTTAGTGTATGAAGGGCAGTGTCTCTGCTATGCCCACACTCCAGGCAGCAGGCTGTAGACGTTGCTTTTATCTTGTACAGATAACTCCCGAAACACTCATGTCCTGTCAAAAACTGGGCGATCCAGTAATTCAGTGTTTCCGGTCCTTCTTCCAGCCATTTCTTCCAGTGTTTCACTCTTGCTGACACTATAGGTCGGCGGGTAATCCTATCATTGTTTAGGGAATTTATCCACTCTCTTGAAACCTTATTTAAGCGGGCTAACCTCCAGGTGTTAATATCAGCATTAGAAAACACTACCTCTGTTTTCCCATCGTTGGACCCTCCTAAATATGAGTGCATCTACGGTTACTATTTTATCGTACGGAATCATCCCAGCTAGCAGAAGTGCCATCACTGTAGGTATTGTTCTGTAATCTTTGATAATACGAAGTGCCGTAATTCTTTGTAGTCTTATATTGCTTGACTTATATATTTTTGTTAATCCTTGACTATATTTTTTGTTAATCCTGGTGCCCCGTATAATAACATATACCGGATGGTATTGTTATATAATCGACGGACATGAGTGCTTGGGCCCCACGTGTTCGGGAGAATTCTTCCCAAGAAAGTTGCCGCTTTCCCAACTCTTTTACATAATTCAGCGAAGTGTGCTATAAAGTCCAATCTATCGTCCAGGATAATACCCAGGTACTTCATATGTTTTTGTACCTGAATTCGATCTTGACCCACACGTAACCATGTGGTCGGTGGTCATTGTGAGCAGGGTAATCCATGTAGCCATATGGCATTTATTTTTTCAGTTGAGACTTTAAGTCCAATTTTCTGGATCGTTCTGGTGACAGCAGCCACAGCCGTTTCCATTAATCTAGGGGAATTGGTCATCTCTTTCTGGTTGCGACTAGCAGCGTATCGTCTGCATAACAGACGACTTGTACTCCCTCTGATAACGCCGAGTCGAGAACCTTATCGAAACTCAAGTTCCACAATAGTGGACCGAAGAACCTTGAGGAACTCCTTTTGATATCCTTTTAATGATAGGGGATTGTTATGCTCCTACGTCTATTATTATGCTTCTATCGGACAGGAAGTCGTTGACTACCCGTTTTAAATAATCCGGCACTCCATGTGCAGTTAACGCCTGTTTGATGCAACCCCACGGGAGGGTATTAAATGCATTGGCAATGTCAAGAGACACCGCCAATGCCACTCCCCCCCCCCCCGCGCGAGGCGCCCTCCTGAGCCAGTGAGACCATCCACATGATGGCTTCAATGGTTGATTTCCCAGCTCTAAACTCGAATTGATTGGGTGACAAATTTGATCTTGCATTGTTCAAATGCTCCAGGATACGGCTCACTATACACGCTCAAAAAGTTTCCCTGCCTCATTTGTAAGGCGAAATGACGAAATGAATCCAGATCTTTTTTCCCGGGCTTTGTTATGAGCCGAGCTATTTTTCAACAAGCCGGAAATCTTCCTTGCGCCAGACAGGCGTCAAATGTGCATATTAGATCTTCCCAAATAACGTTTGTCGCAGCAGCGATCGCTCTCCTAAACACACCGTCCGGGCCAAAAGCTGCCATTTTCTTCACTGCCCATTTTCTTCACTGACGTAGAAATCTCCTCCAAGGTTATCCCTGGAGTGGGCATAGAAGGGTCCAAGTTTACTGTAGAGTTCCGATTGATTCTCCTATGTATTTCTTCTTTATCCTGAGAGAACAGTGTATCTAGAATTCTCGTACGTATCACCTCATCCCATGATTCCGCGATGGAAGGAGCTTTGGGTTTGAGTTTTCCCAGGACCGTTCATTCAATACGGACGGCCCTAGGAGTTAGCCAATTCCTATAACCGAAGGGTTGGTAAAAATACAATTCTACAATTTTCGCTCCTCACGAAACAAAGGAAGAGCCACCAATCAAAAAATGAAATATGCTCTTTACAACAATTCCGTAAAACTTGCTGCGTAACAAATAAGTGTTAAAACTTCTTTGCCTTTTGTCGTTTAATTCGAACATTAAAAATTTAATATAAAAACGTTGAAAAATAATCGTACAACAAGTATTGTTGCAAAGAGAAATTTTCAATGTTCGAAGAGAATGAAACTACCCTTACGTTCTCCAAATTTTCGTGAAAAGACTGGACATTTACAGTCATAAATATAAAAGTCTAAAAGCCTAACTCGTTATAAATACAAAAGTTTTCGTTACAATATATAAATATTTACAAATGCAAAATATTTCGTTAAAAATATAAGTATATTTGTTACAAAAGTAAAAAAATTATAAGCGTCTTCTTTGTCTTCTTAGCGACCAGTCCACTCCAAAAATTTGGGTGGACTCTCTCAGGTAACTAGCGTTTTCAATGCTACATCCGTTTTGTAATTGGATTCGTGAAGAACATCCCGGATATATTGCTCCGTGTAATCAAAGCACGCGTTCTTCATTGCCCTGCTAATTGAAATCCGACGTTGTTGCTGTTGCGTGAACATTAAAGCGGATCTTGCCATGAAAATGTAAAATGGAAACCATTTCTCGTCGGTTTCACTCAGAGGACTCCAAAGTTTTGTCTCTGAGTCTTCTTCTTTTCGATTGTCTTCTTTCATAACAGCCCGACATTTAGGAAGATCAGCAACAAGTCTGTCATAATTTTTTTCGTCAGGTTCTTCGATAGGTTTTTCGAAAAGTTCTTCGAAAGGATCTTCTAATTTTCTTTTGGCATTTAATTTTTTTAATTTCCTTTCGGCAATTCTTTTCGATTTCCTGATGGGCAATTCTTGTACCTTTTCAGCTGTCTTGGTCCTCGCTTTCCTTTTCCTCGGCTCTGTGCTGGAGGATATTTTCGTTAGCTTTCTGTTGAAGGAAAAATAACAAAGAATTAATAGGACGATCGATTGGTTTAATTATACGAATTCTGATACGATTCTTAATCGTTTATTATCAATGAGAATCTTGCAGCAAGAACAATCATATATATTACACAAACATAAATATATATGATGCACATATGATAATATTTGTAGTAAAGCGATTAATATAATTATATAATACAATGAATTTATAATCCAGTATAATGTTATATATGATTGACAAATTTTAATGCAATATAATGAATCCGATATAAAAACTCATAATTTCGACAGATAAAAATCATAATCATCTTGTCAGTGTTAATGTACATGTTAATCTATCGTTACAGGAAAGTTATAATGTTTTTACAATGATATGATTTAATTTTTCTTGTACCATGTGAATTTTGACATGTCCACTCTGTTCGATACTGGATAAAGGCATTTTGGTTTCGTACATATCGGATAATATTTGCATTATCTCTCGCTGGGATGAACGTGGTCTTCTTTAGTACGGAACAAACCGAATTTGCATTTCGCATGTTTGTAATTGCACTTATCTTCAAATTTACACCCTGGAAATTTGCTGGAACAGAAAAAAAAACTAATAAATAAACGAAACACAGTTGAAACGATTAACTGACATTTATAGTGAACGAGAAAAAATTAAATAAAATACTCATCTGCACATAATCGATGGATGAATAAATATACAGCCACTACCGCTTTAGACTGCAGCCACTATTTACATTTTTGATTAATTTTATTCACGCTTGCCCCGGTTTTCAGTGCTACGGCTAGGCAACACGCTGTAACGTAGAAAAAGATAAACATTAGTTAGAAAGATTAAATGATAAAAGTGAATGACAGTAAATATGACAACAATTGGATAAAATATTAACCTGCATAATGCTAAAGCTTGTACATAAACGCAATTTTTACCAAACGCACAATCCGGCCCATGGCTACACTTTGTCTTAGACTTGTTAGTTGTTATCTTCTTGTTTAATTCTGGATACAAACAATCATAGTGTAAAAATTACATCCACGTATGAATTAATAAAATTATAGTTTAGCAATCAGTTTGTTGAATTTCGTACCCGTTGGCTTTGTTGTATTGGATCTGTCGTAAACGATGAGATTTAATCTTCTCCTCTTTATTGACTTCTCAATTTTCTCAGCATCGATATGTTCCTTCCTTTTTTTTTTTTTTTGCACTTGTGTTACAACTTTTACTACCTATCTACTATCTACAAATCGCATGATATTATATATGTATGTGCAAGCAACGTAAAGATAGAAATTTAAAGTGTTATTTTTTAATTGAATAATTAGGCAGAGAACTAATTGACAATATCGAATATATTTAAAAAAGCACATTATATTATACCTGTGTATTATACTTATGTGTCTATACTGAGCCGTTGGCTCCTTAAAAGGAATATTCCAGAGAAATACATAGTAAAAATAATTGTACAGAGATGTCGCGTGACATCTAATTAGCATAGTTCGCTCAGCTATTGTTTACTATCATATCTATACATTTTTACAGTCACTATCTATTCTAACACTTCCTCTTAACTGTAAAATAATTTTTGATAATTAAACTTATACCGTACAAAGTAAATTATTCTTACTTTACTCTGGAATTTTACATTATTCACTGGTTTTCTTAATAAGTGTCTGTGTTTGCTTCTTTTGTGTATTGTTCCATTTTTAATTGAGCTTAAAGCACTTTGTCAATAAGTAGCTTTCATCTTTTTATTTGTTGGTGTCTCTAATATACCTTTTACAAATTTACCTTTACAATATTCCGCTGCCGCTATATATTCAGCTTCAGTTGTGGACAGAGTTACTATTAGTTGCTCGTGTAAACACCAACTAATCGGATCATTTCCTAAAAAGATTAAATAACCCGAAGTGCTTTTCCTTATGAATATATCACCAGCAAAGTCCGAATTACTATAAGCAATTAGTTCATCCACTTGATATACTGGATTGTATGTCAATGTTTTTGATACCCTGTAAATACCTGAGAATACGTTTTGCATTACATATATTTTTATTTGAAGGATTTTCCATAAATCTACTAATATAATTAACTGCAAACACAATATCTGGGCGTGTGTTTGTCGATAAATATCGCAGCCTTCTTATCAAGTCTCTGTAAGGGAAGCGAGTTTCGAATTGTATTGTCTAAATCTGTATCTAGATTCATACAATACTTACAATAGGTGTTGAAACATTCTTTGAATTTTCCATATCATATTCTTTTAAAAGTTTCTCAATATAGTTAGCTTGGTCTAGCTTTAATTTATTATTTTCTATAGTTATTTTAATACCTTAGAAAACTTTCAAAATTGTTACAAAACTTTTCCTCAAATTCAGTAGCTAATTTTTCTTTTATAAAATTTAAATCTTTCTAAAATTTAAATCTACTTTTACATAACAGTACACTGTCATCTACATATAATGCTAATATCATTTCCTTCTTAGATTTAAAAATACACGGATCTGATGGAATCCGTTCGAAGCCATTCTGTTTTATAAACGATTTAAAATGTTGATTCCATTTTATTGATGCTTGTTTAAGACCATGGATTGTTTTTTGAAGTTTATAAATTATTTGTGTTTTCAAATCCTTCAGGAAGTTTCACATAAATTTCTTCATCTAAATACAGAAAGGCAGTTTTGATGTGAAATTTTAATTCTGAGAGGACTCGTAGGAAACGTGGATTCAAAAATTCCAAAAGTAACAGCTGTTTTAAATTGTACATTTCATAAAGGTTGGTCGCTAACTGGCCGTTGCTTCCTCGCGGACGTGGAGAATGAGCGATACTTTTTTTGCTTCTATTAGAACAATACAGTCCTTGTCGTAAGCGGACAGTTGGTAATCTGACGAACATGTTAAATTTAAATTTAACGTGTTTTCTACTTATTCACCCGTCCTCGGTTATTCATCCGATACACACACACTCAATACGCTATACTGTTTACAACGATGTTTAAAGAACATACAATGTGACGTAACTCACGTTTACTTGGGGAAAAACAGAACATAAGACAGACTAATGGTTTGGTATGAGGCGGCATAATAGCAGCGAAATACTACGGAAAAATAACAAAAATGAATATCGATACATAATCGATATTTATTTTTTCGATAATCGAAATAATTAATATATAATGAGTATAAATTATTATTTATCGTTTCCGTACTTCCGAATTCAGTATTTCATTTGATCCAGGCCAACTGTAGAGAATGCTGTACGCGTCAACTGGAAACCTTCTATCCCTTGAACGACGTAACGATCGTGGTCTAAAATCTTCGTAACTTCGTACGGACATTTAAACTTAGGAATCAACTTTTTTGATTCCTGGAGTTACGTCGTGGTTTCTCATTATGACGTTCGGTAGGCTTTACTCGGTTTATGTCGCTGATTATATCTTTATATCGTTTACTTTTCTCCTGGTTCTCTACGATGCTATCACTCGTTTTTTTTCTAATTTCGCTTGAATCCCGATTTTCTTCGAAAGATGCATCCAAAACGAGTTGTAATCTATCGTTGAGATGACCTAACTTTAGGTTTCAGCGTATTTATTTAAAGCGTGTTCTACTTGCTCTAGAACGGAACTGTTGAATTGTGATACTAATCATCTGGTAATTGTAATGACAAGTTCGTCACTACGATATTTACCGTTTTTATATATGTGTATCCTTAACGGTCGGTGTTTTTTTCATTCCCGTTCGTACTGTCTTACCGCGGCATTATCGTGTGAATTTATTAAAGTACCTAATTAAATCAAGTCTTATTATACATTAAATTTTAAATATTCCAAGACGAACACCATTTCCTTGGAACTTCCGAGAGTTTCGCGAGCATTGGCGTAAGTAACCGATGAAATCTGCCCATTAGCTCTGGGAGTTCGTACAGCTATTAGTACATGTGTAATCCCCTTCTTCGTCTAAAAACTGTGCGAACGCATGAGACATAAACGATGCTATCGCTAATAATCCGACGCGGCTTACTATAATTTCGAAAGTATTCTTTAAAATGTTTTATTACTTCTTCCGTTCTTGTTTATTTACAGGGATAGAATTTAATAAATTTCGTAAACGCGTCTATGACCGACAATATGAACTTGTATCCGCAGCTGGTTTTTTCAGGCGGACCATAATGATCCACATGAATGGTTTGAAACGGTTCCTTTCCCCGGTTTGAAGATTTTCCTTTGGTACATTGTGTAAGTGACCTTCTTTACGTCCCTCTAAATTTAAAAACTCAATACACTTAAGACAGTTTTATATATAATTTTTTACTTTTTTTCTAATCCATGGGAACCAGTAGATTCGGGTAATGAACTCGACCACTTTTTCAGTGCCTGCATGACCTAAGTCATCGTGACAAGATCTAATTACGTTTGTTTCCATGACCTCCGAAATATAAAATAATAGCTTTTTGTTCTTTATTTTCCTATACATTAACCCATCTCAATTCAAAAAATTTATTTTCTGTTTCTTCTAACTCTTTCTTAACTCCGCTAATTTTCTCATCTTGACTTTGCTTAACTGCCAGAACCTGCTCGAATGTGTTGGTCTCACGCTATGACATCTACAGGGCGTCGACATGGTGCATTCTATCGTTAGATCGGTGTTCTATCCTATATCTATACTGCTACAGAAATAATGCCCACCGATAAATCTGTGGATTAACATTTTGTTTACTTAGTAAGTCGAAAACTGTCACAATTTGTAGTGATAGTGAATTTTATCCTAAACAAATACGGGAAATCGCTTAATCGCGTAAACAACCGCCAAGCACTCGAGCTCGAAACTGTGATATTTCGACTCTTGTAGTGTGGTTCTTTTGCTAAAGTAAAAAACTAGTCTTAAACGGCTATCGGATGATTTCTGCAGCAAAATCGCTCCAAATCCACTGCTACTCGCATCACAATGGAGCTCGGTTTTAAGACGAGGCTCATAAATTGCTAACACCTGCTTCGACGCGAGGTTCTTCTTCAAACTTTCGAACGCGTGATTTTCCTCCGATCCAAAACGAAACACCGCATCTTTTTTGAGGAGATCGTATGAATTTGCTAGGATACAAAAATTTTTTATAAAACGGTGGAAATAACCTGCCAAGCTTACAAATCTTTGCACTTCTTTTGTAGTGCGAGGGACAGGTTAATCTAAAACCGACTCGACGTTTTCTTTACTAGTTCTAATACCCTGTTTGTCGATTAGATAACTCAGGTACGTAATTCGCGTGTATAAAAAAGAACATTTATCCCGTCGAATTTATAACTATGCCGACGGAGTAAGTGAAAAATCTAGTGTAGGATTTCTAAATGTTCTTAGACGGTCTGCGTGGCTATCAAGAGGTCATTTAAGTAGCACTGTATCCTCTTTCAGTAACTTCTAGAAAATTCTGCTTAAATATTTCTGGAAAACCTGTGGTGCATTCGTCAAATCAAAGGGCATTCTTAGGTATTCATATTGCCCCATTGATGTGACGAATGACGTATACTTTATGGATTCCTCGGCCATGATGGAATCCATTGCGTAGGTCCAATTTGGAGAAATATTTCTTCTTGCGTAGTTGATCGAGGTGATTGTCGATTAATGGTGATAGATTTTATCTTTAACCTTAACTTTATTTAGCTCTCGATAATGCATAGCCGAATATCCTGTTTTCTTTCTTACTAGCACGATGAGGCTAGCGAAGGAAGAATTACTCGGGCGAATTATTTTATTTTTTGTAATTCTTCTAATATTTCTCTTAACTTTTCTTTTTTACTAAACGCTCGTCTTCGTGGACGGAAGCAAATTGGATTATCGATTTGAAGATTTATTTCCTTTCGCATTTCGCATCGTCAGGATCGTTATCCACATTGTATTCCTCTGTAACTAATAATTTGATTTCTTTCGCCAAGTCCGGAAATTTGGGATTAACATCTAGTTTATCCTCTTGGAAGGATATTACGTTCTTACGTAATAGGCAGCTCTACATATTCGATCTGAAGGAGTTGCCTTTCGAAACTCGCACCCGGTGGGCTTTCCGAACCCGCTTTCTTGACCACAAATCTTACCCATTGTAATTTTCATTAAGGGATGCAGTATACGCTATCGTGCTGTCCGGAACTGCCAAGAATTTTATTTGTACCGTGATTTCGTCCACGTCTACCTCTTTATTAAAACTCCTTGCACTACCAACGGTGAACCGTTTAAGCCTCTAAGAGTATATTCCGTGGACGAAATGGCAGTTTCCGGGCGGCACCAAACTATATTTAATGAGACCAACGGGTGAACCGGAATCAATAATTACTGAAATTACATAATGCGTTGTACTCTCGGCGTCTAACACAGGAAACTTGACCGAGACCATGAACGCCATGTCTAGTGAAGCCGGTTGCACTAGATTCGTAGTTATGGGCCCTCTCTGTACCGGTGATTTCCTTTGAATTGCCGATGATCTCCGGGTCGTTGCATTCTGAAGTACGATGGATCTCCGCACTTAAAACAGGTGCCTCACTCTCTTCTCGGATTTGGGCAGTTCTTCTGACGGTGTCGCGTTGCAATTAAAACACTGTGACTCGTCAGGGTGTCTTGTCTGAGTCGCTTGTGAACATTGCCCCAATGATTTTCTACCGTCGCGTTTCTCTCGATCACTTTTCGTATCACGGATTAATTTTCGAAAAGGCTTTCAACAAGTCGTTAGAATTTTTAAGACGGTGCATCCGTGCTTGGTTCTTTAGTTCCGTTTCAGATATATTGTCGATTATGGTTCTTGATTCAGGCACATATTCTCGACTAGGATCATCTTGTTGTGAAAGTATTCGTTGAATGATTCCCCTCTCTTCTAGGCCCGCACCTCAAATCTTCTTCTACGGGTCAGCTTATCTGGACGGTTATTGAATCTATCCTGCAGCTCCTGAAAAATTTAAGCGACTGAGAGCATTATGTTGCTTGACTTTGCACAGAACCAACCTAATGCTTTATCGCGTAATCGCTGATAGATTATCAACTTCATCGAATTCTTGTCCAAATTATGTGTCTCCTTAAGCAGTTCGGCTTGCGTTTAACTTTTCCGCTACAACTTTAATGTTGGTCCGCGATGTAACCGAGGTACTCGTAGCTGTGCTCAATGTCGATGACATCTCTCTTTCTCTACGCTCCAATCTTAATTCTCTTTCCAACAACTCTTTTTCGCGTTTCAATAGTTCCTATTCTCTTCGGTTAACGGGCGGCTCTTCCGCGACGACAGTTCACCTCGTTCACCGCCTGCGTTCCGCCCTCGCCCGTTGTTTCTTGCGTTCCTTCCTCCAATCGATTCTTCGATCAATTCCGGAATTTGATCTGCAATTCCTGGTTCGGCACTCGTTAACCGAACAATTAAATAGTTTTTGCTCCCGCCAGTTGCAATGCCTCTCTTCCACCGCAAGATTTTCATTTCTACAATTGTGAAATCGGACAGATATCCGTAGTCTCCTCTTAGAATTTTAAGTTATTTATACACAAAATGCTTTCCAATCTAATAAACTAAAATAAATAATAAACTAAATAAACTAGAACGAACGGAACTGATATTTCAGTTCAACTAATCACAATTCTGTTCCACGTTTACTATTCTCGATCATCCAGCTCGACGAAATTCCTCAAGATGGTGGTTTTCGACACAAAAATCACGAACGTGGCACTTCAACTTCACGAACCGTGCTAAAATTCGATATCCCACTTCTGAGATTGTGAGAGGACTCGCAAGAAACGTGCATTCAAAAATTCTGAAAGTAACAGCGATTTTAAATTGTATATATTTCATAAAGGCTAACTGATTGTTGCTTCCTCGCGTGAATGATACACTTTTTTCTATTAGAACAATACAGTCCTTGTCGTAAACGGACAGTTGATAACTTGACGAATACATTAAATTCAAATTTAACGTGTTTTCACTTATATAATATGTAATAATCTTCTGTAATAACCTTTTTGAACAGAAGGTGCCATTAAAAGTCCAAAAACATTTGAATGCACAGGACTATACGTTTCGTCGTAGTCTATGCCTTCTTTCTGTTCGAAATTTCTGACTACCAGTCGTGCTCTATGTCTATCATCTTTCTTTATTTTAAAAATCCATCTCGCACTCAAAATTCTTTTGTTGTTTGGTTTGGGTCTGCTTCTATTCATGTTTTCATAAGTGGATATTTCTCCTCTTGAATTACTGCTTTCTAGTTTTCTGAATCTTTTCTATTAATTGCCTCTAAGTATGTCAAATGTACATAATAATTTCCATATCTTTCTGGAATATTTCTCTGTCTAGTACTTCTTCTTATCGTCACACGAGTTCCATCTTCTTCTATTTCTTGTGTGTCAGGTATGTTTCCTGTTTCTTGCATTTTCAGTATATTATCTTTTTCTGTATGTTCTGTTCTGATCTTGGCCTTTGAAATTTTTCCTTCATTATTTTCTTCCTTTTCTGTTCCACACATGTTATTAAAAACTACGTCTCGTGCAATTACTATTTTTCTTTTTTGTTTGTCCCATAAGCAATATCCATGTCGTGTACCCTACCATTGTATACGTTTTACATCTTTCATCTAATTTCCTTATGTGTCCGTGTCCTTTAGCGTAGGCATTGCAACCGAAAATTTGTAAATGAGGTCGGATTTTTTTTCTAGTTTTCAGCCGGTGTTTTGTCACTTATGCTTGTAGGACTTCTGTTCAGTAGATATATTGCAGTAAAAACTGCTTCGCCCCACATCTCCTTATTTAATTTTGAATTTAATAACAGAGCCTTTGCTTTTTCTAAAATATTACCGTTCAGCCTTTCGGATTTACTGTTTTGTTGTGGCGAGTACGATACTGTGTCTGTTTATTATTGTTCCATTGTCTTTGCATTACTCTTGAAAGTTTTTGTTAGCATATTCATTACCATTAGCACACTTTAGTTTTGCTACCTTTTCTTCCCATTTCGCTTGACACTGTCTCAGATATAGTTTTACTGTTTTTGCTACTTGAAATTTATCTTTTGGGAAAGACAGCTGCAAAGTGAGTGAAATCGTCAAGGAATGTTATAAATTATTTCATCCCATCCCAAGTGGTGAGTTCTATAGGATTGCATATGTCTAAGTGAATGATTCCCAACGGTGCTTTCATTCTTTCTATATTAAATGGTTTGCGGGTTTGTTTTGCCTTTACACATATATCGCAAATTTCTTGATTATTAGAGAATTTAGATATTAGATTCATACATTCATTTAAACTTATTAAGTTCTCTTTGATTAAGTAGCTCAGGTGTCTTAGCTTCCGGTGTCATTGTAGTGCGTCGCTGTTTACTGTTAATTGACCTTCCATTTTGTTCGCCTTTTTAATATCTACAACTTACTAACCGTTTTGTCCTCGCGACCCTTTTGAAACCTTTGTTTTATCCAATAGTATTTCGATCTTGTCCTTCGTAAATTTAATTTCACCATCTTTTTCTGTTATCGCACAAACAATAAATTTTTTGTTAGTTCTGGAACTAAAATTACATTTCTTAAGATACAATTTTCAGTTACGACTTCCCCTACAGCTTTGCTTTCCATTGTTATGGACTTTTTTGCGGTGCAAATTTCGGTATTAAGTGTTTCTACATCGTTTAAAATATTAACATCGTTGACTATGTGGTTCGGTGCCCCTGAGTCAACTACTCAGTCTTTTTGAATATTATTAGCATAAAAGCATATCTTATCAGCAGCATTTTTACTTGTTGCTCCAGTTTTATCCTTTCTGAAATAACAATCTTTTTCAACGTGGTTGTTTTTTTTTTGCAAATACTGCATCTCTGTGTGTTTTCTGAAGGTATTCTTGTATCGTCAGTGTAGAGGACACGACCCAGGCAGTACCATAAATAATATAATAAATATGTCGCCCTCAACGACGTGGATCCTGGACGCAGTACCGCAAAGCCATGAGGTAATTGCCAAAAAAAAACCCTCATGGCCCTGATCGTGCGGACTCCAGTTAAGTAATAAACTTCCAGATCGACCTGGAAAAAACAAAGAGAGTTGAGGGTATATAAGGCCCGACTCCAACGCACAGAGTATCACTATTTCTTCTATACCGAGATCCACGCTACGAAGTAGATCACCGCACTCGCAAGTATTATTTTTGTTACAATTAGTATTTACACTAAAACACTAAAGTCAGAGAATTTTTTTTGTTTCCACCTCTGAAGTGATCATATAGTGTTATTCTATTCCTGCAATGCTTAACAAAATAATTAAAACCATTGCATTTAAAACATTTTATTGAGGACTTAAAGGCCACATTTTCTTGTAGTGTCCTCCAATTTTAACCTATATTCTTCAAGTTGTAATCTGGTAATTAAATTAGTTAAAATTTTATCTGCCGATGGTGTTGAATCCCAGGCACTAAAAAAATATCTGTATTGAGCCGGTAAGGTGGCTAATATTTTAGTTATGAACATTGTATCGTCTATAGGCTGACGTAATGCGTTTACTTTAAAAAACAAATTTTCAAGGATACTGACATACGTTGCTATGTCTCTGCCTTTTACGAAGGAATAATTGAAAAATTCTTCTGGCAACGAACACTTCATTTGCACCTTCCCGTATATCATTGTTAATTTCTTAAACATTTCTTTTGAAGTGTTACAGTTTAACAGGTACATTAGTGGTTTTTTTCTCTAAGGGCATAATTTTTACTTTTTGAACTTTTGCATCTGGGAGCTCCCATTCTTGCTTCTTCTTGTCTGTCCAATCTTGTACAGGCATGTTTTTTCCGATTGTAATATCGTACACGTTCATAAATTTGAATAAAATCGTCACTTGGATCTTCAGAGGTTGAAAGTTTGTTTCATCTTTCAGTTTTTCGATTTGATCTATTTTGCCGTTATGACCGTTACTTGTAGTCATTTTTATTTGTCTTACGACCACGTGTTTTTAATTTTACGAAATGCAATTAATTCCGTTTTCACTGATTTTAGTTTTACTTTTTTAAATTTTTACTCAGTCCTGGGTCCATAACCTATTATTCTCTATTGAATAATTAGGCAAAGGACTAATTAACAATATCGTATATATTTACAAAAGCACGTCTTATTACACTTGTGTTCTCTTAACTTATAACTTGTGTGTCTATATTGAGCCGTTGGCTCCTTAAAAGGAATATTCCAGGGAAATAGATAGTAAAAGTAATTGCACAGAGATGTCGCGTGATATCTAATTGGCATAATTCATTCAGCTATTATTTCTTACCATTTCTTACCATACATTTTTACAATTACTATCTAGTCTAACATAAAGAAATAAGAAATTTAAAAAAATGAGATTACATTTACTAACAAAATTTTGAGTTCGATGTATTTGTATTTCATTCCATTTCAGTTCTCTGCGCTCGGATTTAAATGATAAACTTGATACTGAGACTTGTCTCTTATAAGTGTCGAATATTCGAGTAGTACTACGTTCGCACTTCGCAAATGTAAGTGAAATGAACAATTTTTCCAAGCATCAGTTCTGTGCATCTTAAAATGACCTGTAGCCGCTGAAGTACTGACCTGTACTCTCCCTTATTTTCAAGAGCCAATCCTGCAAGATATTTTCTATTTTCGTACGGTTTGACCAATTGGGCAAAGCTTTTCAATGTTTCAGGAAGCCGCGACAATTTTCGGATTTTCAGGATATTAATTTGCATCCGATAATATCAATATTATATAAAAAATATTTTTAAAATAATAGTAACAATATATTATAATAATTATTGTTACTAATATAAATTATTAATAATATTTATAATATTAAATTAATAATATTAATAATAATGTGTTAATAATATTATTATTTAGTAGTAATAATAATGATGATAATCATTACGATGATTTAATCTTATAATTGAAGTAATATTTGATGGTAAAAGTTAAATATTGTAGGAAAATTATGTTACGTATTGTAGCGGCCTAGAGTCCCTCGAGTACGAGTTTCGAACACCCACTTGTACAAGCCGCAAGTGGCTGTGCGCCTAGCGTCGAAGTCTAACGATATTGGATATTAAGCAGAATGCGGAACACCGCTACGGATAGGGTGACCGTCTAGCCTAGCGAGTAGATAGAAAAAAAAAAACAAGCGTCTGGGGCAAGGGGGTCGCCTGCCATCAGCCCCACTGATGAGTCTAGGCAGCGACTTTTGAGATGAAACGCATTTCCTCACCTTTACCCATCACCTAGATTCAATCACATCAATCCTACCATATTTCATCCTCGCATCGTCATAACACTTCAAAGCCCTTCAGTATTAATATGTATTTAGAATAATATTAGTTAGTAAATATTATAGAAAATAGAAAATATACAAAAATGGACAATAGAGGTATACTGAATAGAGAACTGTCGATATTTCAAAATTTAAAGTTTAAATTATTATGTTAGATTTTGATATTTGAATAAAATAGAGCTCTAGATTGTTTCTTCATAGTACCAGTTGGCGACTCATGGATCAGAATTTTTTGAAGTATGTTTCTCCTTTATTGGTTCTCCCGAGAATTCATCTTCAATAAAAATTACATCCCTGGCCTTCATTGTTTGGGTTGGATTCTTTAAGTCCACCAATCTATATGCCTTTGTGTCAGCACAATATCGGATGAAGATGCATTCCTGGGCCCTCTAGTCAAATTTCCCTCTATTATGTTTCGGGATATGCAGCAGCTGAACACTCGCAAATGTTGGTCCAACATTCATATGGTGTCATTCCTCTTAAACTTTTGGTTAGAGATCTATTTTTAATGTAGACCGCATCTTTCCAAAACTTTTTGCTTAAATTTGAATCGGCTAGCATGCTTTGTCGATGACGGTTCGATTTGCCTCTTCCACTAAGCCGTTCAGGCGTGTAGGTGGTTGTCTGATGCCTGATTTCATTAGCTTTCAAAAACATCTCTATTTCTTTGTTTAAGAACTCTCTTCCGTTGTCAATCCTTAGAATTTTTATGTTTTTATCTTTCGAATTGGTTATGCAAATTTTGAATTCTTTGAATGCCTTTGTTGTCTCATCCTTATACTTTAAAAATAATAGAAGATCATGCAGTAATAATCGTTTAGTAGCAAGAATAGGTAATGAGCGCCTGTATGACCAGCTGTATTCTGAGAATGGTCTACATATATCAGCGTGTATAATTTCTGGAGAATCATTCGCCAGTATTTCTCTATTCGCTCGAAAATTATCATTTTTGTTTATTTTGCAACTTGAATTATTGAATACTAGTATAAGATTTTTTTGGCAAGAGTGCTGACTGATGATAAGTTTGCATTAAGTTCGGGTACATATAAAACATTTTTTATTAATTTAGATTCGCACTGACTTTCAAGATTTATTGGTACCTCTCCGATTCATGAGGCCTATAGAGTAGAATTATTGGCAACTGTTACGTATGTTTATACGCATGAGTGTTTATACGTAATTTTGCATGCGCGAATTATTTGGGCTCATATGGTTTGTGGCTCACGAATCGATGTACCATGTGTTATCCCTTATTTTTACAGCCATTGCAGAGAGAAAACTCCATTTTTTGTTGCCCTTTTGCTTATTTGAGCATTTCGAGCCTTCTCCAGAGATTCCTGCCTGTGTTTTTCTGCAATTCCAACTGATGTGCCCAATTTCACCGCAAGGTAACACCGAGTCACCTTTTTCAGAAAGCTCATTTTTTGATTAGTTGGTACACGTCTTGTAGCAAGTGCGATTTGATCTTCCGATTTGATCTCAAACTGCTGCTTAAAATCTTCTTACAATAGTTTTGTTTTTATTAAATCAGATGATTTTATTAAATCAGTGATCGTTACTCCAGAATTTTTCAATGCCATTACCATTGGTTTACATTCTGGTGGTAATCTAGTAAAATAACAGCTAAAAATTTGTCCTCTGCCGGGCTGCCAATGTCGACGAGCTGTTGAGACAACGACAAAACTTCGTGCATATTATTAAATTTATCATATTCAGTTTTAATTAATGTTCTCATTAAAACTAAGATGCGAGATAAACCTGAGTCTTCATAAGCCTCTTTTACATTATTCCAAGCTTCGTTGGCCGTTTTTGCATCTTTTAAACAAACGTGGCAGTTGACCTTCATATTTAAACAGATGGCTGCGCAACGCCTTCTGATCTCTTTTGCGGTCTATCGTGGATGTATCTGAAGATTCTATACAATCCCGAAGATCTAGACCTATGAAAGTCATATGCATCAAGAATTTCCACGAAGCATAATTTTCAGATCCTTCTAATTTTTGCTCAATTGTTGGAATTATTTCCAATTACATTGACCGACGACAGCTACTGGGCCGTTATTTGAATCACTCAAGGACATGTTTTCGTTTAAATTGATGAGACGCACGATTTTTACGTAATAATAGTGATAGATAGTAGTAAAGGCTTTCTTTTACCTTGCTTTGTATAACAAAATCTAAGAGACGGCACGTGTTACTTCTTAAATGTGTAACTCTCCGTGTTGGACTCTTTTATTATTATTATTATTTTAATTTGTTTAATATGGACTAGAGAATCAGCTTTTTAATTTATTTCTGGGCCCATATCCTGGAGTACGCGGGTTGAAGTGGAAAGATTGGTTGCACAAGAATCTGTTCACATATCACTTTATAATAGAGAATTGACTGTTATTTGTACAACTGCTTTTACAGAGAGAAACACGCGATTCAGACACAATACGGTTCTAGAGTTCAAGAAGAAATAGACACGCCACATACATACGGATAAACATTTTTCTAATGAAGGTTATTGTCTCTGGTAATAGATTTCGCGATTATGCTCCGACAAAAAAGTCTGATTATAGTCTACGCCATAAATTTGACAACAAGCTTTGGTATCTAGACAGGCTTTAAATCGAACAGTCTTACCATTTTCATCCTTTTTGCGTTTGAAAATCCACATGGATTTGATGGTTTTTTTATCTTCATGGAGACCAATTAACTCCTATACTCGATTTTTGATTAGTGAATTGTACTCCTCATCCATCGCGGATTCTTAATGATGTTTGTCATCAGAACACAAGACTTTTTTGAACTAATGATGGTTCATTGCTTATTGCAATGAAAGCTTCGTGTCTGAAAGTGTCAAGGAATTCTCTGGCTTTTCTATCTCGTACAGGATATCTTCGTTGCATTGTTTCTTAACGATTCCCTTCTTCTTATTCATCATCAATACCAACTACCTGAATTGGTAGATCAAATGAGAAGTTATGATCTTCTTTCTTGGCAATTTAAATCATCCCAAACTCATTTTCAAAGAAAATGAAATCTCTTCCTTTTATTATATTTTTAAGATTTTGTTTAAAATGTAGAAGAGGGTAAAAAGAAACAGAGGGATCGACACAGACGAATATCTTTTGACAAATGAGTATATTTCCTGACCACGTTCTGCACAATCAAGTCGCTCGCGCCTTGAAGTGTCGTGTAGGATCTGAGCGCCACTTAGTGAACTACTGTGAAGGCTGGAACGCTTGTCGCCTTCTGAATGTTGTTAGCTGCAAATGCAGCTTACGCATCTCACACAGGTGCCGTTGACGAAGACAGCTGCTCACATCGGTACCGTTGACGAAGACAGCTGCTCACACTGGTACCGTTGACGAAGACAGCAGCTCACGCAGGTACCGTTGATGAAGACAGCAGCTCACGCAGGTACCTGAGCCATCGCTGAGAAGACAGCAGCTTACGCAGGTCACTGATGCCGTCGCTGAGAAGACAGCAGCTTACACAGTAGAAATCGCTAAAAGAAAGGTGATCGCACGGAGTAGCCTCCCGAATGAGAGAGCTAGCGTGGTCTCTGACTTCAAGAAGAAGTCTCGTGAGTATGATCGCACGGAGTAGTCTCCCGAATGGAAGAGCTAGCGTGGTCTCTGACTTCAAGAAGAAGTCCCGTGAGTGAAGCAGGGCACGCCTGGAGAATGACTTCGTTGAGGAAGTCCCGTGAGTGATGCAAGGCGCGCTGGTCGTCAGGGTTCACTGTGAGCAGTCCTTACTTGTGCTGGGCACGTTGAATGTCTCGATTGCTGGAGAAGGACGCTGCAGTACTTCGTACGTAGGCCAAAGAATCCCCAGAGAATTCCTTCTCCATTGCTGAGTCAAGTTCTCGCCTAGAACTCAAAGAGATAGCGTTATTTGTTGAAGGATGCTCGAAGTTTGACCGTGATCACGCACAAGAGAACTTGCACTGCACAGATAAAAACTGACACTACGTTGCCGAAGTGAACTCGAGGGTTGTTCAGAACGAACTGAACGATGCTCGGGCTTGTGCCCCTTCTCCCAAACTTGGGACTCAAAGCGACAGTCTGGCGCCACAATGCGTTCATGCACAGGCCTGCCGGAGACGTGCTTTACCTCGGTGCAAACGATTCGTCTCGGACGACAAAGTTCAGACACCAGGAATGTAGGCTCGCATGAGGCTCGAACACATGACGCTCCAAGTGCCAAGGAATACCTAGAATTGGTTCCTTTCAAGAATTGCTTTCTATTAATTTTTAGCCTTGAGAAAAGTCTAGAATAAGTCATTTTTACGAAAGAATTTTTATTTTTTCCCAGGCCAAGCGGCTGGGGTTCTAAGAATTCCACTTGGAGCATCCGCTGCTTTAGAAATCCAAAAAGTGAAAGCGTGAGATCGAAAGTTTGCTCTTTCATTGCCTCTACTTTTCAAACAGATTTGGATCCATTAGTCTATAGCCTTTGGTATCTGAACAATATCCTATAAATATATACTCTTTTCTTTTGGATTAAAACTTCGTTCCTGCTTGCTTCGGTACATGTAATATGGCTCTATATCCTTTTAAGTGTCTCAAATCTACCTTTTTATCTGACCAAATTTCAAATAGAATTGAATTCCACGCATTTACTTGGAGAGTGATTTTTAAAATATACAGCCGTCCCTACGGCTTCTTTCCAAAACTTTTGATTGAGCTTGGCTTCTTGCAATAAGCAACGTGTTTTTTCAACAACTATTCGAATCGCTCTCTGTAACACCATTCCGATCCGGTGTATGCGGAACTGTTTTCTAATGTTCTATTCCTTCAGACTTCAAGAAATTATCCAGCTCAATATTTATTCCTTGCCGTTATCTGTCCTTAAAATTTTGATTTTTTTGTCGTGTTCTCCTTCAACCCATGCTTTGAATTGTTTGAATGCTCCCGTAACTTCAGATTTACGCTTCATGACATAAGAAAAGGTCATTGCAGAAAAATCATCAACCAGGGTGAATTCATATCTAGCTCCAGATCAACTTGCTTCTAGCATTGGTTCACAGACATCAGCATGAATCAACCCTAATAATTTGGTTGCTCTTTCTCTACCTGAGCCAGTGAATGGTTTCATAGAGAGTTTACCACTGACACAGACAACAAAATTTTCTCTATCTGACAAGTTGAAATCAATACCAGGTGCTAATCATTTTCGTAACAGTTGGCTAAATGCTCCAGTCTTTTATGCCAAAAGGTGTAACTTAATTGATTTGTAACTGAAACAAGTGCTTAATGAGCTGAAGAACAAAACGACAGAACACACAGACTGAAAGACATATGCTAAATTCTGCAATAAAATCAACATTATCCCATACTTAACAAACGAAACTGAAATAGACATTAGAAATTGAAACCTTCGCGTAACACATACAAAAAGCATACAAAAACGCAACACAAACAGTATTGACTCACAACATAAACCCACAGATCCACTCCTCTTTGGCATAATAAAAAAACAGAAACAAAATGTGAAGAAAGTTCCAAAAAACAGGAAATTCGATCTTCAAACTACACAAAAATATCCTTAACATACGTATAAAAAATAACATATGGCAGCAAAAATTATCCAGCAAAAAAAAAAAAAAAATACGAACCACACGCTATGGCGCACCTAAACTACAAAATCACCGGTGGCTCTAAATCAATAATACCTTACAGGATACTACACACAACTCCTTTCTCTATACGGACGAGAAAAAGTCGGAAAGATTCACGCGAAACCTTGAAAATATACACTTGACGGCATATAACCAACACTTTCCAATAGAACAAGACATCGAACATAGACTAACTTACATCCAATCAACTCTTCTATTTCCAGTTATACATCCATTCTGCTCTCCTAAAATAGTCAGAATCAAAC
The DNA here is from genome assembly GCF_011392965.1 of Frieseomelitta varia. Lineage (NCBI taxonomy): Eukaryota > Metazoa > Arthropoda > Insecta > Hymenoptera > Apidae > Frieseomelitta > Frieseomelitta varia. The sequence goes on from NW_025110639.1 coordinate 36,662, forward strand.
ATCTCCCAAACAACAAAGCACCAAAACCTGACAAAATAACAGCCAGCAAACTAAAAAACCAGCAAACAAAAAGTTAAACCAATAGTTCAGCTATGTTACATCTACAAAGCTTGGCTCAAATTTGCCTATTTTCCAACAGCTTGGGAAATAGCCAAAGTTATTCGAATTCCAAAACCAGGGAAGCCCACAACTAATATAACAAGTTACAAACCTTCCGAAGCATGCAATAACACACAGCTAATTCACATAACAGAACACCAACATCAAAACCAAATTCAAGTACCGCAGATTTTTTGGAACTTTTCTCCTGAAACCTACACTTACATGCATCATACACGTCTAAACCAAATAAAGTAAATCTAATTCTCTATCTCTTCACTTTAAATTATAGAGACTCGTTAAGCCAGGAACTGCAAGAAAAATAACCACTTAAGGAAAAAAAAAGGTCAGTAGTTTTTAGCAATCCAGCAGAGTAATCAGTAGTTTTCAAGAGTTCAAGCGAACGTCTACATCCAGCATCACAAGGCGCTCAGTTTTCTCACAGCATTCCTACATGCATCTATTCCTACTCATTCAATTTTACTTACTTGCCTTTACATTACTGATTACCTTACTGATATAATTCATGTTCGTCAAATTATAAATCATCCAATTAACTCTTACTTGTGACGAATGAATTAAAATTCCATCGACCTAACAATAATAAACCAAACCTCAACTACCGTTCTAATCAACATCTAATATGTGGATTCAGATCGGCAAGTTACAATATGTATACAGGGTATTTTTTTTTTCACTGCAAAAATTTTTGAAGCTTCCTGAAAGTTTTGTAATTTTCTATGAACGAAAACAATATAAGAATGTCATATAGTTTGTTCGTAAACGTTTTATTATAGAGTTATAGATATATATTGAATATAATGTGAATATGTGCGTAACAATGGATTTGAAATTTAATAATATGTTAGATTAATCGTGTTTACTTTATCTATACTACGTACTAAGTACTATCTAGGTATTGTTAAAATTTTAAATTCTCATTTCAAAATGACCATCTATGTTAATGCAAGCATTTAAAAGAATACAGTTCGAATATAGGAATATTCAATGAGAATATTATTAATGTTTTCTCAGTAGAGATGCTATTCAAAACAATAGGTATGACGTATATGACGTATTGATACATTTATCTTTTGCGTACAGAAAAACATCGTATAAAAGAGTCATAGTCGTATGTGCGTGAGCGGAGTGTTTTAAGAGTAGATTTCGAGCGGATTGTGACAGGGAGAGGTGTTAGATAGGATATAGGTGAAGGCTGGAGGTAATAGGGAACAGTAGAAGTGAAGGGAAAGACGGAGGTGTGAGACCTAAGGTAAGATGGCGTTTTTTGGATAGGTTCGGTATTTGAGGTTAGGATGGCAGAATCCAGCTGCGGGAGAGACAGGTCGGTAAAGAAGAGCCCGCGGCTCTTGGAAAAGAGAAGGTGACAGGAAGAAGAGACAGAACACCAAGGTCAGGGAAAGCTTCCGGTAGAGAAGAGAAAAGGTCGGGATGGAGAAGCGAAAAAAAAAGGAGAAATGAACAGAGAGAGAAGAGATAGAGACGACGAGTGAGGAGGTTAAAGGAAATAACGATGAAGAGAAGAGCACAGAGCAACCGACAGAGGAGGAGGAAAAACCCGGAGTGGGCAAAGAAAACAGACTATTAGAAATGATGAAAGAAATGAGAGCGAAAATGAAGGAGGAGGCCCAAAACACCAAAATGGAATTAATGAAAGAGTGGAAGAAGAAAGAGAGAGTGAAGATGAGGGGAGGAGAAGAAAGAAATCCTAGAAAAAATGGGACCGTAGAAAATAAGGTAGAAGAATTGCTCAAGAGCAGAGGGGTAAGGAGAGAAGACTCTCTAGAAGAAGAAATGGTAGAAAATAAGTTGAAGGAGGTAAGGCAAAAGCTCGAGAAGCTGGAATCAAAGCAGCTAGAAGAGGTAAATGTGGAAATAATGAATAGACTGGATAGATTACTGGAAACACAGGAAAGGAGAGAAAGGCGGAAAAACATAGTTATAAGAGGCCCGGGAACAGGTGTACAAAGAATAAAGGAAGAAGTGGAGGCATTCTTAGGAGGCATTCTTAGGACGATGAGAAGAAGAAGGAAATAATTAGGGGAAAAACGGGTTAGGAGGAAAAAAGATTTACATAGATCTTGATCTTACCAAACGGGAAAGGGAGGTATAAAGAGAGTTAGTGGAAGTAATGAGAAAGGAAAGAAACAACGGTTGTAAGGTTGGAATACCAAAGAATATGGATCGAAGGGGAATGGATAAAGTGGCAAGATTTGGATAAGAATAAGGAGAATACAAATTTTTGATAAGGTTCAAGGTACAGAAGAGGAAAGGTATGGGTGTAGGGAAGTAGCAAAGCAGAAGGAAAAAAAGAAGATATTATTCTGGAATGTAGCAAGGTTACTAGCGAAAGACGAGGAGTTCTTGGAGTACTTACAAAGCTTCCTTTTTGTAGGCTTAATAGAGACGTGGATCAAGGAAAAAAACATGGAACAAACTGAAAGATAGATTACCAAAAGGATATGTCTGGAAATACCAGCAACTAGAGAGAAGAGAAAGGGCAGGGCGAATGGCGGAATAATCACAAGAGGAAGGAGTGAGCTACAGATGAGATAGAACTGGAGAAGCCTGGACTAGTACAGAGAAAAGTAATGATAGAAAGGAAAGTATGGGAAATATGGACCGTATACTGCGGAGAAGGGATAGGTAAGTGGGAGCAGACGGTAAACACCGTAATGAAGGAGGAAAAGGAAGCTGAACTGATTATTGGCGGAGATTGAAATGGAGAACAGAATAGGAAGAAAAGGCGGTACGCCCACGGAAGAGAAAGGATACGATGAGAAACTCCAGGGATTGCATAGTTAACGCAGAGGAAGAAAGAATGCTGAGAATAGTAGAGAAAAGGGGCTGGCACATCCTAAACGGGCAGACAGAAGGAAATGAACGCAGAGAGTTCACGTACGTGGTAGGAAGGAAGGAATCGGTAATAGATTATGTAGTTGCGAACTCGATGGCGAAATAAAAGATCAGAAAATTTAAAGTAGAAGAAACAATAGAATCTAACCATTTGCCACTGGAGATGGAATTAGATGCAATGATAGGGATGAAGGAGCAGAGGGAGGATTACACGAGGAGAAAGTTAGGCCGGTGGAATGTGGAGGAGGTAAACAAATATAGCATTAGGAGGGGAGGAATTGTATGGCAGAGAGGTGGAGGGGGTTTGGCAGGAACTAAAAGAGAATGTGAGGAGCGGTTAGGAAAAAAATATTAATAAAAGAAAGGAAGATAGAATGGGCCAGTTGATGGGACAGAGATTGCAAAAGACAAAAAAGAAAGGTAAAGAAGGCACACAAGGATTGGAAGGGAGAAGGGAAGCCGAAGGAGCAAGATATACAGGAGAGGAAAAAGATGGGGGAACTAACAGACAAGAAGAAGGAAGAGACAAAAGAGAAGATCTGGGAAGAAGTGAAGAAGACGAAGACGCAGACAGAGATATGGGAATTCATTAACAAGCAAAGGAAGAAAAGAAGAGAAACGGGAACTCAAATAATGATAGAAACATGTATAAACCATTTCATTACGGAACTGGAAGGCAAAGAACGGTAGGGATAGAAAGAGAGGAGGACGAGGTAGAGGAGGAAGAATAGAAAATTACTGACGAGGAAATAGAAAAGCAATTAAGAGAGCTGAAGAAAGAGAAAGCGGCGGACATAGACAGGATTCAGGAAGATGCATGGATTTATAGTGTAGGTAACGTGAAGAAGAAGCTATTCGACCTAATAAAGGACATCTGGAAAGGGAAAGGTTTTGAGTGGAAGAAAGAAGTGATCATGCCGTTATACAAGAAAGGTGATCCAAGCATAACGAACAACTATAGACGAATCACATTACTGTGTACGGCTTATAAGCGGTATTAAATGAAAGGATCAAAACGGACATAGAACCTAAAGGAACCTAGATGACACCCAGCCGGGTTTCAGAAAAGAAAGGAACACAATAGACAATGTTTAGATGTTACAGCATGTAGTGAAAAGGGAGATTAGGAAGAAAGGAGGGAAGGTCTTCGCCTTCTCTATCGATCTAAGGGCCACCTTTGACAGTGTGAACAATTATACAGGAGAGACAAGTTGTGGGACCTAATGAGGAAAAAAAGGCGTAAGGAAAGAGTGGGGAAAAGAGGCGAAAGGAAAATAGGAAAAGTGAAGGAGATATACCAAGAGGTTAAGAATGTGTTGAAAGTAGGGGAGGAAACAACGACAGAATTTTGGACTAAGAAAGGAGTTAGACAGGGTTGCTGCCTGAGCCCCACGTTCGATACATCTCAGACTAGGAAGAGACGCTTTTGAAAATGAGAGTAGGAAAAAGGAGGTTCTGCTCACTGGCCTACGCGGACGATCTGGTAGCGGTTGCAAAGACGGAGGAAGATTGCAACTGATAATGCGAAAACTGGACGCATGGATGAGAAAGAATTATCCTTAAATGTGACTAAGTCCAAGCTAATGGTCTTTGGGAAAGGAAGAAAAAAAAAAAAGAAGAGAATGACAGCGAAATGGAAAGGAGAGTTAGTGGAAGTAGTAAAGGAATTCACATATCTAGGAGTGAGATTCCAAAGGTGTCGGGAATAGTTGGCACACGTGAGAGAACGGGTAAGAAGGGCGGTTCTAATAATGAAAGAGGTGTGGGGGAGAAAGGATAATGAAAGATGATTTTAGCAAGAGAATGTTTATGTTTAACTCTCTGGTGGCAAGCTGTCTGATATACGGCGCAAAAAGTTTGGGTGGAAAGAGTGGGAAAGTTTAGAAACTGTACAAATAAGATACATTAGATGGTGTTTGGGATTACCCAGATGTACACCGAGGTATATAGTATTAGAGGTAGACAAACTAAGGATAAAGACAAGACAGAAAGCGATGAAATACGACCAAAAAATCAGGAACTTAAATGACCAAAGATTAATTAAAGAATGTTGGAATGAAAAGGTAGCAAATAAGTTGAAAATAAATAGCAATATAAATAAGTTAGAGTATTTGAGGAGAAATAGCCTTAGCCAGGAAGCTTTAGAGTACTTAACAGAGAAGGAGGTAAGCGAGGTAGGAATTGGTGAGAGTCTGGCAGAGAGAGATAGGGAGACACAACTACAAGTGCAATACGGGAGATATGTGCAAGATACAATAGCAGATTTAAACACATAAGGTATGCTCTAAGGCCAGAATATCTAGTCAAAAAGGAGACTAAAAGGAGTTAAGGTATCATGGCCAGAGCAAGATGTGGGAATTTGGAAGAATTTAATAGGTATTGGAAAAAAGATGAGGGACAGAGTATGTAAGCTATGCGAGAGGGGTTACGGCACTATAAAACATTTGTTAGAAGACTACGAGCAAATGGAGAGGACATCATATAGCACAGGTGTTGGATGGCAGAACTAAAAAGTAGTTCTCTTATAACAAGAAGGTGGTTAAATGGTTAAGAGGGGTTGAGAAGCGGAGGGAGAGAAAAGAGAGAAAACTAGCAAGAGTGTGAGAGAGATGCAGGGTGGAAGGATGTGTGCGAGTATGAATGTAAATACTAACTTTGTAAGCCAAGTCCATTTCTGGGCCAAAAGGGCCGAAATAAACAATTATATATATATATATATATATATATATATATATATATATATATATATAGTATGTCGTATGTAATGGAAACTGTAGCATTAGTCATCAAATATATATATAACTCACTATATATAATGCACTCTATTCGGAAACAATATTTCTAAAGCTATTGTACTATTTTTTACTTTTCTCATATTTTAACTGCAAAATTATTTATCTATTTATTACTCAATATATATTACATATTATTGAATTACATAAGCAGGTAGTCGTGCAATATATTTACGAATATGAATACTTGAATAGTATATCAAATTCGTTCATTCTCATCTGGTTTTTGGGAATATAAAAAAAATTTCGAAGATTATTTTGAAAACAGAAAGATCTATAAAAGATAAATTATATCCAATAATTCTCTTTCTATCTATTCTATCTGTTCCTTTATTTCTTTTTACTAACTTGTTAATGTGTAATTAAAAACAAAAGTATATAATACAAATTACTTTAATTTTGTAAATGTTAAACAAACACTGTTCATTATTATGTGTTCATCTATGTATGTGATACAGTGAATTCGAAAAAATCAATTCATCCATTCAACAAAATAAATATCATACTATTTCATAATTATTAACTATCGATTAAGATTTTAAATGAAACATAAAAAAACTGAATTTTTGATTTGATGTCAAAGACCGCGGCTAGAGCGGAAATCTCAGGCGCACTTCATGACTGAAGCTACGGAGACGAGTGCAAAATTGGAAATTGTAGCTGTTAAAGTGATCCAATTCTTCTTCGCGAGAAATACGGAAGATGCATGGCGAGCGAGTAACTTATTCCTTAACTTTATCCCTCGATTTTATGAAAAATTGAACTTATCAAAAAAATATTTCTGCAAATATTGTTTGGGATAAAGGAACATATTGTGTGCTGTAAATTATTTTTTGCAAATCGTCCGAAATTTCAAAGTCAAATTTATTTTCTTAAATGATACGATACATACATATATTTTCTTTTTCATATTACGATGTTATTTATGTTAAGACTAATTCACTGAATTGCACTTGCAACGACCGAAATCATTTATTTCTTGAATTGTTAATAAAAATGATACGAATTATTTTATGAGTTCAAAATTTATTGTTCGTTCCTATTTTCTTCTAATTGTCTCTATCTGAGTATATACTTATAAATTAACTGCCAGTGTACTTATAAATTAATCACAGATTTCGACGATCCCTAAGATCCCTCATTTAGAAATTGATTTAGAAACTGACCGAACAATCCTTTCCTCTAGCAAATAAAGTCCGACATTACCTGATACCAAAGTACGAAATATATTCAAACATCTTCGGTGAGGAAGTAGTCAATTTATACATAGTTTATACGTTCTTCCTATCGCCCTTTGTTGTATTATTTATTTTTTTAATTGTTATGTATATTGCTTTTAATTGTATATTGTTTTTTAATTGTTATGCATATTGTTCTGTAGCGGCTATAGTACTCCATATAAAGATACAAAATCACTAATCGCAAGTGGACGCAGCGCACCTATGGATCGATGGCGATCACCAGGTTAAGTGCCCGGCGTGCGGATCAGCTCTAAGATGGGTGACCATTTCCAGGCCCAGTCTATAGAAACCCTAACCAACCAAAAATGCGTCTGGTAGGGGTTGCCACCGTCAGTCCCACTACCACGTCTGGTGACGACTCTGAGATGAACCGCCTTCCTCAACGTCCGACCTACCTCACCGACATCCCATCTCACAGACGAACGAATATAGACGAACACCACGGCACGCAAACAACAGAAGGATGACATCCGCGACTCCTACAGTTCTAAATAAATAATATATATTTCAAGAAATAAGAAGCTTTATTAAAAATAATAATAAAAATAATTTAAAAGAATTAAAAATAAATTCTTTTAAGAGTTTAAAAAAATTTAAGAAATAAAAGGTTTATTACAAATTTTTTTTATTAACAGCTTGATTTTAAATTCAAAATATCAAGTTTTTTATATTTTCGTTTCCTGGCTACAGTAATAGACGTGACAAAATCCTGTTAAAATGCATTTTAGCAAGTATGCTTTGAATAGGAAATATGAAATCTATGTCCCTTTAAATACATTGTTAGAAATTCGTTGTGCTATGAATCGATTTAAGATTCGGTTAATCAGAAGAAAATATATATAAGTGTGACAAAAAGAGCTTACACACATTTTTACGTTAGAAAAATATCGAATGGAAAATCTTATCTTGCTCTGTGAAATTGTAAAGTAGTTAACAATTAGTTGTCTTTATTTTGCAAGTAGATCTCAACTACTGAAATCCAAATCTTAATTAATTGTGTGCCATTCTGTTATAAATATTATAGCCGTGAGACTTAATTCAGACATAGTTAACTAATATATAACGGCATTTGCACACTAATTTAGAACGCAATTTTAGGTATTCTTAAACAATATGTAGCGGCTAGCAGATGTCGAAGAAAAGAACGACGGACATACGCAAGAAGAGGTACGATCACGCATACCGCGCGAATCCACAATTCGAAATACGCAAATGCAAGTGTATACGCGATCAGGCCGTCGAATCAGGTTCTCAGACCGCCTTCAGGTACGCTGAACACAATGTAAAAATTTTTTTTGTAAATAGTTGTAAATAATAATAAGAAGTCTAGAATAGTAACGTTTACATTGGCAATGGGATGATGTAGCGGCTAGCAGATGTCAGAGAAAGACGTTTTCTCAGACAAGAAGTTAGGAGAATTTACGACTCACGTGTCACCTGCGCTATTGAATTGCGAAGGCCAAGTTAGTTTTACACTGCGTAAGACCGGACGTCCGCACTTATAGTTTTAGAAATACAGCCTCAATAGCATTTCTGCGAAGCGTCGTAAACTTTGGATTCCTAAGGGCCACCCAGATCAACATTTGGAAAACATTTGGAGAAAGTGAGTGAGGCCCAGAGGAAACCCTGCTACACCGCCACAATTCGGGGAAATTGGTCCCGGTGAAATTGCAGTCCCACTCCCGGAGAAAATGCGCCACGAACGTAAGGAGTAGGCAGCGCAATTTCGTGACAACCCAATTGGTCAAAACTCAAAAACGGTTTAGCTAATTAGGGATTTTCGAGACGGGGACCGGAGCGAAAAAGCTTCGGAAAAAGGAGAGAAATTCCGGCCGTCAAAGAGTACGAATAAGAGACTCCACGATACGCCCCGAATCGAGACATTCACCGCACCGTACTATCTCGTACGAACTTCGCACTATCTCTTGTAACTTATCGAATAAAAGTGTAAACCGATAGTACGAGTCTAACAATCATTTCACTTAGCACTAGCACCCAAACGTTCCCAAAAATAAATAATATCATACATGAGTCGTTGAGTTTGTCTCAACGAATATCATAAAGAAAAGCATAAGATTCCACTTCATTTGACCTTAAAATTTCTACCATCACTCACCCTGCAGAAACATAATGTGCCAATTTATACCAAAATTCCCTTGGTCTATGTATTATATTTATACTTATTCCAGGCTTGACTTCACTTTGTTACAAAGTAGAACATTTTAGTTAACTTCTGGGTATTTTCTGTCTATGTAAAATGCTAAAACTCACATGGTTTATTATGATGTCATGAGTAGTATTATTAATTCTCGCATGCGTACAAATTGTATAACGGAACAAAAAGAGACAAGTTGTGACATTACGCATTCCTATTTGCATTTCGTTTCTAATAACATTATTAACTGGAAAATGTTTCGCGTAATAACAGAAGGGCGAAACCACTTAAGAGAATATTTTTTGAACGTAATTTTAATCCGTTAGTTCCTGCAATAAAAAATTAAAAACAGACACAGGTAATTGCCTTCTCACCGATAAAAAAGATTAGATTCTAGAAGGAATCCGTTTCCACTAGGTGTGACGCGGTAATTTTTTCAATCAATCGTATTGTCTTGTCGTTAAAAACTCTTTTTCGTTCGAGTTAAAACATTAATATCTTTCAAAGTTGAATGTTATGCTCAGTAAAATTTACTTTATAATTAATATTTAAATATTCTAAGATTTGATTGATGTCCTTTTAAAGATAATCATTAAGATTTATTTTACTAATCAATGCTGGATTGATTTGATTTTCATTATCCTAAATGATTCGTTATTAATGATGAATTATTTATAAAAAAAAAAGAACAAATTGAATGATTTTAATGGATGTAAATTTTCACTTTTTACTCGCTCATTTCTGAAAGAATGAACGATTCTAATGAAAGGATGAACTATTTTTTTACGTTTTACTTACTTTATGTTTTGCTTATTTCAAAATCGTTTTCCTCACGATTGTGACCGATATTTTGTCCTGCGCTTCCATTAAGCCACTTGTAAGCTTTGAGCAAAACAATCTTATTTAGTTGTAAGTGATCTTTTCTTGTCGAATTTATATGTCTACTGCATTAAATGTCTAATAAAAAAGAAATTTGCTTGTTATGGCTATAGAATTTTTTTGTTTTTGTAAGTACTTAAGCATGATGTACTCAGAAAAATATAAAAGAAGCAAGTATATTACAAAATATTTATGTATATAAAACATGGATTATGTACAACGTTATAGACAATTGTGCATTCATCAATAAGACATTTCTGAAATTCAATTTCCCGGCTGATAAGAGAAAACGAAATGAAAGGTGTAGTCTAGCGCCCATACGCGAGGAAGTACTTTTAATTATTTTATTCAATACTTTAAAATTCCGAGTGCATACTTTTATTGCTTGTTGAAAGCGATATAGACTTAAAATTTGTAAATCTTTCAATCTATTAAAATGAATGTACAATTGAAAAATAGAATTAAAAAATGTTATATATTTCCAAAGATAATGAATTGTGAATAAAATAATGGATAGAGATTGTGAATAGAGAATAATTCTTAACTAACTAATGAAAGGTATTCAAAAACATAGATCTAGAAATTTATTATAAATTTGAATTTATTGCTACTTCTGTACATAATTTACAAAAAATGTATGCAGGTGGGCGGAAAATTTGTACAATTTATATAAAATTGGTTCTTATAAAAATTTATAAAACATTCTTTCGTCAACACTAGGTTTCGAGTTTCGTTCATTTGCTCTATGAGCAAAAATAAAAAAAAATTTACGATCTTCTCTTGGTAATTTTTGCTGACCTTTATTAATAAAATAATACGAATATTTTCTCAAATTTCTAATTTCCTAATTTTCAAGTTCTATATTTATCTCTACGAACGTCAGTATGACGTAGAAATAATACCAAAAGATATGGTACACAAAAAATGGTCGTAAATCTAGATAAATTTTACTATTTTACAACTTAATTATGTACAGATAAATTTACCATTCTATACAAGAAATGACCGTAAATCTAATATATGTACAGACAAATTTTTATTAAGTACAAGTAAATTTTCTACATACAAGAAATGCCCATAAGTTTAATACATGTACAGACAAATTTTATTATGTTATATTATTTATGTTATATTCAAAATTTCTATAGTCAAATTATTTTATCAAATATTTATCAAGTCAAATAAAAAAAATAGAAATTCTTAATGTAAATAGTATAACAAATTAAAATGTCCTACATATCGGACACGTGGATTTTTTATTTGTGTTAAATTATTTATGCTGAAAGGGAAGAGGTACTAATTGTACAAAATTTCATTATATGTATATTACAGAGAATACACTAAACTCACCAAACATACAGTATGAAATTTCTTGCGGCACTTATGAGGATTTTGGTATTTGATATGTGAGGAAAATACTACGACATATGCAACATTCCTATACACCAACGAATTTTTTTATCCAAACTCCTTTTCCGTGATACAAGTCCACTATATATTGATTTATTCTATAAAAAGGGAATAAAATATTTCCTTAATTATTTAATTCATATATAGATATAATTAAATTGATAAATTATTACTTGGTGTGCCGGAAATACAGACAACTGAATGTGACAATTCCTCAAATTTGCTCCACCTGCGTATTGTTCACACTCAACAGTAGTTGGTTCTAATAGATGATTGGGTGACAACATAATATTAAGTTCCAATTTTGTATCACCTATTTGATACGAGGCTATCACTTCACGGAATGCTGGATGTACTTTCACTTGTATATTTTCAATGTCGTGTAATTTATTCTTAAGAAGTTCCTCTCGACGAAGCATAGGGCTGATGTAATGAGTTGTGATCTTATCTATGGCAACACTGACCTTACTGCCAGCAGTGCTCCACCATTGTCTTACCAACATTGGTAAATACCTCAAACTTTTTGTGTACATCCAACATACAATATGGTCTAACCTCCATTCTGTCCAACATTCTGTAAAATGTCATAAATGGACAAATATTAAAAACAAAGTTATATGTAATAGAAAAGAAAGTAATTTAATTGATCATACCGCTAAAATTTAGAGATGGTTCAGTAGAAAATAATTCCACTGATTTAACATCCTTGTTTATATTATCTCGAAGTAACTCCATTGGCAAAAGTCGGGATATGTTATTTAATAAATTAGTAAAGACGTTATCTCTGAAATAGATATGTATTAGTTTTAAATACTGAAATTTTAATACTGACTAAAAGAAGTCAGAGTTTATTTTGAGTTAGAGTTTCGCTTTAATTGAAAAGAAGTAAAAAAGTATTGAGTATTTCAGTATACATATGTAGCAAGTCTTCATTAGCATTTGCACACATATCTAAGATGATAGCCCATAACAATAAATATCCAATGGTATAAATGTAATCATAAGCAGAATGTGATG
>NW_025110640.1:0-65910 GCF_011392965.1 Frieseomelitta varia
TTTTTCTTTTTTTTTTTGCGACCTTTTCGCGGGAAAAAGAGATGGGAAAATATAGACGAGCGTACAAAATACAACTGAGTTGGTCAGAAAGTAATTACGTTTTTTTCTTCTTTTCTAATGGACGTATAACATTTGCGCGACACATGTTCATATCTTGAATTGTAATTAACTTCATCTTAAACAGCCAATTCATTCTGTAATCTGTGATTCTGATCGTTCAAGCTTGTTTTAGAAAAAGAGAATACATAATTTCGTCAACAGTTACGTTTATTTGGCGTCGATTTCAAAATGGAAAATCAAAAGGGAACACTTTTGCTGTTAAAAAATTATTTAACATGTATGGTGAAGAGGCTCTCAAACTACAGCACTGGTCAGAATTGGTTTGTTCAATTTTTCATTACCAGTGAGAGTATCAAATCGTTCTTGGAACTTTTTTTCACCAAAAAAGATAATCACACAAAATGATCAATACATTGAAATTTAATAAAGTTTTTGTTCTCATGAAAAATTCGCCTTTCATTTGCACAAAAAAAAAAAGAAAATAAAAGAACGCAGTTACTTTTTGACCAACGTAATATATCGTGGGCATTGCATTATAGAAGATAAGAATATTCGTCGCAATACTAATTCTTATTGTGTGAATGTGCATCTTTCACGTCTGGATTTTTTACGCTCAATAGTATATTTTTATTATCGGGATACTATTTTTCACGAATAGCAGCAAAAATTTAAACGGAAAATTATTATTCTTTAATACAAAAAAGTTCATTTCTTTATATATATATATATATAATAATTATTATTATTATTACTTTATATATATATTGTATTAAAAAGTGATGTTCTATATTGAAGAATAATAATTTTCCATTTGGCCCGAAAGTAATTGCGTTTTTTATCTAATAGATGTAATATATACACACATATATATATATATATATACACTGAACCTTTCGAAAATTACCATTTAAAATTCGAATCTAAGCAAGATTAAAAGGAACCGCCGTAAACGTCAACTCGACGACACGCGCAGCGCGCGAAAACTGGCACCACGGCGAGCGTTCCTAGAACTCGGCGAGGATAATTGGCGAACCACAAGGGAATTCGCACCCCCTGCCCCATAATCGATACGTTGCCATTGTCTTTCCTTACGTGCAGGCGTCGTAAATTTAGGAGAATTTTGATCCTGGCCCGAGAGGAGTCGGCCCGGTAATTTTCGTAACCCCGTTGCCGGGCATAATTGCCACGTTTTCGTAGCCCCACGGGGCCTAAAATTCGCCGATGGATCTCATAGCCGTAGAACCTGTTGGAGAACAGAGGGAGAAAGTGTTGCATGGCCGACCTCGACCGACACTTCTTCCCTCCAACTGCCACTTTTCTCCCCCGACTAAATCGGGCCTGGTCGTTCGTTCGGTTCGTATCTCTGCTGTTTTCTTCCTCTTTCTTTTTCGTTTTGTTCCTTCCTTTACGTTCTCCCTTTTTTTTTTCTTTTTTTTTTTTTATTTTTTACGGCAACGACTGTCTCGTAATTCAGTTACCTCGAGAAAGCTGTTCACGCTTCCTTTCGAAACTGTTCACCGCTGTGCGTCGCTTCTGACGCAAAGTGCCAAGTGCTGCGTCGTAGAAGAATTTTTACGATGACTTGCGGCTCTTCGGAATTACCTTGGTCCCTCGGCGTGTACCCCTTTCGTTCGACGTTGGTTGTTTCTGAGTTATTTCCTCCGTGTATAATAATTTTCTCCGGCTGTTCCACATGTTTCGATCGTGCTTTTATCGAGAAGTATCAACGATACAACAGCGTCAAGTGTGAACCAGACGAAAGTTCTCTGTATCAATTATCCTGTCGCAGATCTTAAGCAAAATATCCATGCGCCGTGGAAATGAAGCGAAACTGTAATTTCGCGCATCAATTACCCTGTCTCGGCTCTTAAACACAAAGTGTTCGTGCATGAAAGGAGGATTTAAACACCGAGTCGACGAGGTTTGCGAGAAATGAAGATGATTCCACGGAGCGTACACGCACCGTACCGATGAAAAGTTCCGAAGAAGGAGAAGAAGAGAAACAAGATCGACACGTCCCCGGAGGGTTCGGAACCAGCGCTCCTCGTATCCCTGCTGCTGTAAGAATTTCCATCGTACCGGCCGTTTCGCTCGTCACGGAACAAAGTAGAACGAAGAGGCGCGCACGTATCGTCCTGAATATAAAAGGGAAACACGCAGGATGGAAAGGAAACGATCCTGTTGTAAAATAGCGAAACGGACAGAGGGGCAGACGAGCCGGGGTGATGTACGAGAGCGTTCCGAGCGTGGCGTTGCCTGAAAAGGAAGCCGACGGCGCCTCCGGTTAGCGGAAGTCGCCCTCCAACTAGTTTTACACACAACTGATCCGCGAGCCTCGTTCTACGCGAACTGTAACCAGCAGCAACGCGACTAACAATCGAGCCGGTGAAGTTATACGGCGCGCAAACGTCGCTAATTACGTGTTTTCGAACGAGAGGTGGACTTTTTGAAAATTTGGTGTCACTATAAAAAGTTTGGATGTGTCCGTATTGTATACTTGAAGTATCACATTGCGTACCGCGCTCGGCACATTTTTGGAACAGCAGGGAAACTGCACAATGCATATATGCACTTCTTTAATTCACATTGATAAAATCTTCTTAAATATTACTATATATTTTTTATAGTAATATTTAAGTTTATGGTAATATTATTATAGTAATTATAGTAATATTACGTTTATAGTATTATTATTTATAGTAATATTAATCTATTTACCATGTATTTTAGATTTTAATTTATATTATTATTATTTACTTCATATTTATATTAACACATTGAGGATGGTATGCTCTGATAAACATATGGCCTGTATTTTCTCGTATTGTTTGAATTATTTAATATATGATTGAAAGGGTTCAAGAGCATGTATAGCATTTAACAAGTGTATTATTCTATTAATAATTAAAATCATTAATTATTTTTCATTTTAGAGGTATATATATATATATATTTTATTAAATAAAATGAAAATACCTCTAGTAACGTTTCTTGGTGCAGTATGTTAGGAAACAATTTCCCTACTTCTTGAAAAATTATATAACATCATAATATATAATTATATATTATATATAATATTATATAATATAAATTACGTTCTCCGTCCGCAACATTGAAACACGAAAGACGAAAATTCTCGTCTCCCATCCGCAACAGTTGAAAGCTGAAAGACGCAAGGTAACGTTCGTAACGACGGTGATTTATCTCTCCGTTAATGAATTAGTATGGAGAAAACTAAAGCTTTTTATGGGAAACGAAAAGTATCTACAAATATCTTTTTGTATCCATCGTGAAAATGTTGAACTTTGAAAAATTCCATCCATGCATACTTTCACACGCTCTGACCACACGCTTCGACGCTTCCTATCAGTCTCATTCAAGAAACGCTCGTTAACGAGCTGCAAAATGGGACGCGACAACGTCCCACCAGGCAGTCGCCGACAAATTTAATAACCCTAATGAACTTCTTGCTTCGTCGAACCTAACGTTCCACCGAACGTCGCAATCAGCGGCCTTAGTCCTTCACATGTCTCCTTCGCAAGAAATCATGGTCGCTGTTTCTCCCTCTCTCTCTCTCTCTCTCTTTTTTCTTCATCGTCGACAACGATTAGGACATTAATCTTCCAAGCGGTCGAAGCGCAGAAAACGCGGCTGCGCGGAGGCCGCGTGGGGCTTATTGGCCGAGCAAGAATCCCGGAGCGATGCAGATCCACGGTCGATCCGCATTCTCAAAAGTTCGTGGCGCCGTGGGCCGGTGCGCGCGTTCTGCATTCGCCTTGCACGCAGATATGTCGCGCAGCATCTGGTCAGTACGAAATACCAGGGCCCGGTTGTACGCTTCTTCCCTTCTTTTCTTCTCCGCGCGTCCTCCTCTGACGCTCCTCCGTGCCCCCCATCGAACCATCTTCTTTCACAGACGCTCGGCCACGGAGCTCGCCCGAGCAAGAAGGATGTCGTTGCGCAATTATTTTCGCATGATTCCGATCGGTCAGCCAGATTAAGACCACCGATGGAACGCAGCGTCGCGTTCGTTTGCGATCAGCGTTACGCAGCAAAACCAGAATTCCCCGAGTCGGAGACCGGCTACGTGCGACTATGCGCCGCGACGCGGGCGACGCACGGTCGTCGTGCATGATTCCGGGTCCCCCGAATCTCGCCGCCACGATGGGACAAAGACGTAAACAGATGAAGAAGTCCGAAAAGGAGTGGAACGGGTTCCGTTTCGTGTTCCCGGACGTCTGTCGATCATCGGCCATCGTTTTTGTCGCGGCCTCGCGATCGCTTTTGCCTCTCCTCCCCGATACTCCGATTCACGTTCCGGTTATTAACCGAGTTATGAATGATTCCGCGCGATCGATCGCGCGAAACGATAATTCAGGTCGTTCAGAGTTTTTTTTTTTTTTTTTTTTTTTTTTGAAAAGATATAAAAAATTGCAGCCTAAAAATTTTTTTTTTTTTTTTTTTTTTATGAAAAGATTCGAGATACGTAATATTTGGAGAATACTGAAGGACAGTCTTTTCACAGATAATCAGATAATCTTTTTTCTGTTATCGCGTTCTCGACCGATATTTGCCTTTAGAAATGATACGGGATAGATGTGATAAAATGAAAGTTTCATTGTCCAGGGTGAAAACGTGCAGTCAAGTTCATCGTTTCGATGAAAATCGAGAAACTCAGCTTATCTGAGCTTATCTTAGCTAAGATGAAATGACGTCCAAAAGACTACTGTTGGATAAATTAATTAATTATTCCCTTACATACAGTATCGATTGACGAGGCATGGTCACACAAGGATCTTCGACACGTACGGTAGTCGTCGATTGCACAACGGAATTAACCGCGTGCACACGTGTGTGATGGAAGTTGTTCGCCCACTAGCACGCTTTCAGAGCTTAGAAAGCTATCTATAGATCGGAGAAGCGCTTTCGACGATGTGGGTGGCGACCTCAGTGGCCGTTCCACTTGGTAATTCTATAAACGGGGGAGGATCGTCAACGTAGGTACGGAAGCCGTGCGACCAGTCTCTATATCTCAGACATTTATAAAATGCCGTTGTAGCTGGATCAACAGCTCTACCGGTGTAAGGTTCATTGCATTCGACTGTACATGTGCTCCTCAAATACTGACATTTAAGTATCTTGCTCGACCGCGCATAAATAAATCGTGGAACGCGGCGATCGTTAACCTTTCAACCATGTAACCAAGATTGTTTTGCAATTGTGATTCATGAACTGCGTGGATACACGTATTTAAGTTTTCTGTTCGATATTTCCTCGATGTAACAATGAATTAATGAACGTCTCTTATAATGTCACCTAATAAAATGAAATACTTTGTATAAAATAATAAATATTTCTTGCTCAATACTTTCAATTGTGTTCCAATTCCAGGAAAATCTCTGCTTCGTCTTTTCGATGAAACTTTTTTATTCAACTGCGTCAAGTAATTGATTGAAAACAGAATAATCACGTTATTGCTTCTTGCATTCGATCGTCTGGCATTCTTCTCTGTGAATCTCTATTCTAAAAGTTTCCTCTCTCTCTCTTTGGTTGCAGTTTGCATCGGTACCAATGGCCGCCTCTCCGTTCCATCCAACAAACAGCATCACTATAGGAATCTTCGAGACCGGTACACCAACTGTACCTATGTCGACGGTAACTTGGAGATCACGTGGCTGCAGAATGAGACATTCGACCTCAGTTTCCTCCAGTATATACGAGAGGTTACCGGTTACGTGCTCATCAGCCACGTGGACGTCAAGAAGGTTGTTCTGCCGCGATTGCAGATCATACGGGGCAGAACTCTCTTCAAGCTTACCATTCATGACATCGAGTTCGCCCTGTTTGTCACGATGTGCCAAATGCAGAACTTGGAGATGCCGGCCCTCAGAGGTAAAGAGGAATTTGTCGATCTTTTTTTCTCAATGAGCGAAATTTGATATTCAAAGTTGTAAAAATTCTTCCTTTCACTTCCCTTTTATCTTTTGCTCGATACTTTTCTTCCTTCTCGTTTTTCCTTTCAGTATTTTCTTTTCATCTCTCCGTTTTTTTTTCTCTCTCTTCTACCTTGCCATCGCTCTTTTCTCTTTTGTAAGAGAAACAAATCTTATCAAGTCAAAATATCCCTAGAATCCTAAAACAATTTCATTCTGTATTATCGTTACACGTTATTCCAATTCTCTAAATACAATGTCAAACACAAACAATGCTACGAAAAGTCACAAAATAAATATGAAAATTATCTTGCAATCGTCCTTTCTGGAATAGAAAGAACAGTGAACAATATCATCTGGATATTGTAGAGAAATACGTGTAGACTTGTACCATGAATCCAACAGCGTTTCGAGCAGAAAAAAAGGTCTGCTTCGCGTTGTATTAACAATAAACGTGTAACTGTAAATCACACGTGTATTTGCCAGATATCCTCAACGGGAGCGTGGGCATATACAACAACTACAACCTGTGCCACATCCAAAAGATCAACTGGGACGAAATAATCACCGGGCCGAATGCAACGTACTCTTACGTGTACAATTTCACGTCGCCGGAACGCGCCTGTCCGCCATGCGATAAGAGCTGCGAGCAAGGCTGCTGGGGCGAGGGGCCTGAGAACTGTCAGAAGTACTCCAAGACAAACTGTTCGCCTCAGTGTTGGCAGGGCAGGTGCTTCGGGCCCAATCCGCGCGAGTGTTGCCATCTTTTTTGCGCCGGTGGCTGCACAGGCCCGAAACAGAGCGACTGCATCGCATGCAAGAACTTCTTCGACGACGGCGTATGCACGCAGGAATGTCCGCCCATGCAGAAGTAAGTGGATCCGATCCGTATCTCCTTCGTTTTGTCACGAACAATTTCGTTGCGTTGATTCCACTCGCGAATCAAGTCGTATCTGAATCGCTTTCTATTTTGATCGGCGAGTTCAACTGACAGATAGACCGCGGATTTTCACGGTACTTGTGGAAAACTTTTAAAATTGCAGAGTACGTGTAATATAAAGAAATATGTAAAACATCGAGAACGTAGAACTTTCTGCTTCAATGTTTGGCACATGAAGCAATTTTCTACACCGATGTTCTATTTTTTAAATTATATTCTCAGAGTTACAATTTCATGTAGAAATCCGCGTTTAGCATTTTTTTTTTTTTTTTTTTTTTTTAGAATATTGAATATTGTTATTTATCATCCTGAAAATTAGAAAGCAGCAATAAATTATGGTGACAATAGTAAGCAATGTGATAAATTATTATTAAAAAATTTAAACAGTGGATTCTACCACGACGAAATCAAAAATAATTGCAATTTCAATCTCACCATACATGGTTCAAATAACAAAATACGCCTTGCCATCCATTGCGCGCCACAAAAAATCGATATCCTCGCATAGAAAATCTTTTCAACCTATTCCCCCATAATATCGTCATAATCTCACGGATCTTATACTCTCTGTAATTGGAAACGCAAGAACGGTCTATCGAGTCGCGTTGATGTTCACGCGTTCGCTCAAATTTACCACGGCCTGTTCGAACCCAGTGACGCGTTTTACCCCTGGCGTTTTGCAACGGCGTCTTTATCACCTATAAATCTTCCCTGTCTACTATTGACTTTCCTGCCACGGTATGCCTACGACCCTAGGTCTTAGGTCTTAGTCGCTCGCTAAAAATCATTAGGAACGATTTTTGAGATACGGAGTAATAAGGATTTTACGACGATCGTTTCAGATACAATCCTACGACGTATTCGTGGGAGCCGAATCCCGACGGGAAGTACGCGTACGGTGCAACTTGCGTGAGAAGATGTCCGGAACATCTTCTGAAAGACAACGGGGCTTGCGTGAGATCGTGTCCACCGAAGAAGAAGGCACTGAACGGAGAATGCGTGCCCTGTGACGGACCTTGCCCGAAAACCTGCGAGGGCGTGGAGAAAGTGCATTCTGGCAACATCGACAGTTTCAAGGACTGCACCATCATCGAAGGATCGATCACGATCCTCGACCAGAGCTTCCAGGGATTCCAACACGTGTACCCGAACTTCAGTTTCGGCAAACGTTACGAGAAGATGCATCCGGACAAGCTGGAGGTGTTCAGCACGTTGAAGGAGATCACCGGGTATTTAAACATTCAAGGGGATCATAAGGATTTCAAGAATCTGTCGTACTTCCGCAATCTGGAGGTGATAGGGGGAAGAAGCCTGACCGATTACTTCGCGTCGTTGTACGTGGTGAAGACGTCGTTGGTCTCGTTTGGCCTCAGATCGCTCAAGAAGATCTACTCTGGAACGATAGCTATATTGGAGAACAAGAACCTGTGCTACGCGCAGAGTATCAATTGGACCAACATCAAGAAATCGTCCGAGCATGGGAGCTTGTTGTCGAATAATCGGAACGAAAGCGAGTGCAGTAAGTAGTGTTCACTATTATAATTCACTGAAACGAATGTTACTAGAATAGAATATTGTCGAGATACTGATACCGAATAAATTTAATGATTTACTATAGAGTAATTTGTGTAATATTACGTTATTTTAGTTAATTTATTCTAGTGTGGTTAAACAGTAAAATCAAAGATCCTTTTTCTTTTCTTTTTTTTTCTTCATACAAAACATTTACAGTGATTATCCATCTTTTATTGTCGTACAATTTTTTAAAAGTCACGCACTTATTATTCCAGTGATATTCATTCACACGAGTAATTATTTCAAATGCAATTTGAAATCGAACATAGTATAAAATTTATGAAACAAATGGCGTACATAAATACCTTGTGCAATTACAGTAAAAGATGGTTTAATATGCGACGAGCAATGTTCCGACGAGGGTTGTTGGGGGCCTGGTCCGGCACAATGTCTGTCCTGCAAGAACTTCATCCTAGGGAACGACTGCGTCCAAGACTGCACCGCACCAGGGTAAGATTCACTGAATCGAACATCTCTTCGTAAGCTCGTATATATATATATATATCGATTACATCGTGATGTAAATAACACACGTTACTTCTGTATGTTAAATTTGCCTACCTCAGATTGTGGATCGAAGGTAAACTGCAAACACCTGAGAAGGCTTCCTTAATTTTCTGCTTCGCGTGCGCACGTTTTCGCTCTCTTTCCCAACGTTTGTTTGCACGCCACGAGAGAAATTATTGTTATTTTCATACGATTTTTTTTTTTTTAGAATCTATCGAGCGGATGAAAAGACCTGCAAGGTGTGTCACGAGGAGTGCGCTGGCTCTTGCACGGGGCCGAACGCCGAGCATTGCAAGAAATGCAAACACGCGCGTGATGGCCCATACTGCGTGCCAGAGTGTCCATCCTCCAAGTATTATGACAACGGTCTGTGCAAGAGCTGTCACGAGAATTGCGTGGGTGGCTGCGACGGCCCTGAAAACAACATAGGCCCTAACGGATGTCACAGCTGCGATAAGGCGATCATGAACGGTCACGTACCTAAAGGATGTCTGCAGAAAAAGGAACCCTGCCCTGACGGTAAGTAATCTTCACCGTTTATTCCGTTTTAAAGCGGACTCGAGTTTTAGTTCAGCAAATATTTTAGACTTCTCGATTCTGGGACACTAGAAAAGAAAAGCGACTTAATTACCTCTCTGTGTATAGTAATTATTTCGTTGATTGACTGACTAATTAAAATTTCGTTCAAACACAAGTAGAGTTTGGCAATGTATTTGTTTTGCAATTGTATCTCGTGCTTGAATTCATCTGATAATTTCCAATTTTGAACGTCGAATGATGAGGCCGGATAAATCTGAAAAAATATATTTTTGTTTGATAAATAGGTAGTTATCTATTGTTTTATCACTCTGGATACACTTATCTTGTCGTGATGGATTTTTATATTGTTAATCAATGTATGCAAAGATGTCACGATAGAATTCAGAAATTTAATAAAAAAGAAAAAATTTCTGTTAAAGGATACTACTATGAATGGGTGAGTCCTCAAGAGCAAGGAGCACTGAAACTACTAGCAGGCAAGGCCGTTTGCCGCAAATGTCATTCACGATGCAAAAAGTGCACGGGATACGGTTTTCACGAGCTCGTGTGCCAAGAATGTACAAAATACAAGAGGGGCGAACAGTGCGAAGACGAATGTCCCGCGGATCATTTCACGGATGCTGATACTCAGCTCTGTATACCGTGCGACAGCGAGTGTCGAGGATGCTTCGGACCGGGGCCGAATCAATGTTACAAATGTCGGAACTACAAGATCTATATTGTAAGTGCAAGTTTTTCTCTCGGATACACAATATTTGTACCTAATTCAGCGAAGAGAAATATCCTTCATTTATGAAAATTCTATTAAATTGAAATTGATTTTCGATTGTTTCATATAATTCAAGTATCATAGTTTGGATTGAATGAGTAAGCCAAATTATTGAGAAAAGAAATTGTAAAAAAGTTACAAATGAAAAGTGATTTGACAATTATATTTTGATCCTCATAAAATGTACGATGAATTAGAAATAATAAATTAATGATGTATCAAAATTTATTATACAGTGATCTAATAATAAAAAAAATGCCCAATTTTGCTAAATATAGTTACATATTATTACAATTCCTAAAGTTTAACTTCCCAATAATTCTTGAAATTAATTTTCTATAAGTAGTCAACGATAAAAAATTCACATAATTCTACGTTCAAGTTAAAATAACCAATTTCTGTGTTTAAATTTTATTTTTTAATTTCAGGACGGAGATATAGATGGGAACACCACGTCTTTCAATTGCACGGAGACATGTACCCCTGAGTATCCGCACAAGATCTTCAATCCAGACAGCGAGCCATATTGTTCGCTGGAAACCGTCGGCTCTCTAGTGGAAAACGAACTTCAACCAGCCATCTTGGCAGGCGTTGTGGTATTTGCTTTAGCGTTCCTCATAGTAGCAGCCATAATCATGTACTTCTGGCGCGTACGAGCGAAAGCCAAGGAGAACACCGTGAAAATGACGATGGCCCTGACTGGCTTGGACGACAACGAACCACTCCGTCCGACTGGCGTGAAACCAAATCTAGCGAAATTGCGTATCATTAAGGAAGAAGAAATGAGGAAAGGCGGTATTCTAGGCTACGGTGCTTTCGGGAACGTTTACAAAGGTGTTTGGGTGCCAGAAGGAGAGAACGTGAAGATTCCAGTGGCTATAAAGGTTTTGCAAGGCAACGGCACAGGAGCGAACACGTCCAAGGAATTTCTCGACGAGGCTTACATCATGGCTAGCGTGGAACATCCGAATCTACTTCAATTGCTGGCCGTTTGCATGACGTCGCAGATGATGTTGGTGACCCAGCTGATGCCCCTTGGCTGTTTGCTCGATTTCGTGCGTAGATTTAAAGATAAAATCGGCTCGAAGGCGTTGCTAAATTGGTGCACACAGATCGCTCGAGGGATGGCCTATCTGGAAGAAAGAAGATTGGTCCATCGAGATCTTGCCGCTCGAAACGTTCTGGTGCAAACGCCTAATTGCGTGAAGATTACCGATTTCGGATTGGCTAAGCTTCTGGACATCAACGAGGAACAATACAAGGCCGCCGGTGGAAAAATGCCGATCAAGTGGCTGGCCTTGGAATGTATTCAACATCGAGTGTTCACCCACAAGTCGGACGTTTGGGCCTTCGGTGTGACGATCTGGGAGGTTCTTACTTACGGCGGTAGACCGTACGAGAACGTGCCCGCTCGAAACGTACCGGAATTATTGGAGAAAGGTGAAAGATTACCTCAGCCGGCAATTTGCACAATCGACGTATATATGATTATGATTAAGTGTTGGATGTTGGACGCTGAGTCGAGGCCCAGCTTCAAAGAACTGGCCGAAGACTTCGCCAAAATGTCTAGAGATCCTGGTCGATATCTTGCTATCAAGGGCGACAAATATATGAGGCTACCTTCGTATACACTACAGGTTGGTGAACCACACTCGATACTTTGCTGATTATCTTACCTATTATAGTGGTTTCTCATCGTTGAAACATTTTTTAAGTTCAAGAAAAAACATTTAGATGTATCTGTAAGAAATAAAAATATATAAAATACGAACATATATATATATATGTACATAAAAATATTACACAATAAAATTTTGTTGAAATCCATTAAAGTGAAAGAAAAATTGAGATATCAAGTAATCAGGCATAATAATCTGGCAAGAATAATAAGTAATTACGATTTTGTATTTAGGACGAAAAAGAGATGATACGAAATCTCGCGTCAGCTATGGACGGACCCGAGGCTTTGGTAGACGCTGACGAGTATCTACAACCAAAATCTAGGGCTCCTATTCCGCCAGGACTTTCAGCATCCAGTACTTCCGGCTCTCCGCCAAACACACCCGTGAAAGCTTGTTGGCCAAATGGAAAACCGTTGGCCACTGATTCACCCACGCCTCAGAACCAACAAAATCTAGACCGAGAGTTGTTGAGGTACGGCGCGAATCATAGAAATGGGAACATATCGCACGAACCAGGAAATTCCGGTCAACACGGGCATTACGCGCCTCCGAACGGTCATTGCGGGCATATCAGTGGCTCGGACACCACTAGTTCGAGATATTGTTCGGACCCGTTGAAAATGATCGTTGTCAGAGGTGAGTTGATTATTATTACTCTAAAATTCTTTAATCCAAGAAACATCTCTAGTACATATAAATATAATACACTATATGAAAATACATAATACTTTTTAATTACATACGTAAAATTTTTAATTATATCGATTAAAAGTTTGAAATTATTCTCAAAACCTATTTGTCTGAAATTGAAACGAAATTTTAGTTAATGTCTCATTTGCTTATTCTACTACTAGATCGTACGTGAATTCATTTTGTAAACAAACATTGATATTAGATAGTAAGATAATTTATTAATTTCCTCTCTTATAAATTGCTTATTTCCGAATAAATTTAAACAAATGGAATTCTACTGTGCAAACGTAAATTCCCAGAAACATGTCAAACATTAATTTCATTTTTCTGTTCGCTTAGACTGCGACGTGACAGACGATTGTTTCGACGGCGAAATAAACTCTGCGCACCAGCAAGCCCAAGTAGGTAATCTGAAGCTCGACTTGCCATTAGACGAAGATGATTACTTGATGCCATCGCCACAATTGCCAACAAATACCACGCAGTACATGGATCTCATAGGGGACTCGAAACCGACGGGTAAGGCTGTGACGCATTTTCTAAATCACTCGAATACAAAATACTTGTCGCTTGCCATAACAATTCTCAAGTGACGTTATTGCTTTTCAGAAATGGAACCAAAGCGAGTGAACAACGGTTATCGAAAGTATCCCGAATTCCTAACTATCCAAGGGAAGACGTCGTTGGATAATCCCGAGTACATAATGTCGCAGGACGAAGGGCCACTAACGCCGCAAACTTTAGGTATCCCAACGCCTGACCTGGAAAAGGTTCTAACGAACGGAACGTTCGGCTCTCAAGTGAGGCAAAGGAGCTCGGAAGAAGAATCTGATCACGAGTACTACAACGACTTCGATCGTTTGGAACGAGAATTACAACCGCTGAAACCCCTCAGGAAGAACGAGACGACCGTTTGACTTCGAGATCCTTGAGAAAATACGGACTGGTTCTAGTTAGAATTCGGAAAACCGGATGTCGTTCGTCGCACGAAGATACAATTTCGAACGCAAACAAGTCCGGCTCCTCGTGCTGCTCGAGGAAACTTCACAGTGTACTTAGAAAGGACACTTCGCTGCAAAAGTGCCGTGCTTTATTGTGATTAGACGTAAAAACGTGTGAAGCCTGTGCTAATTTCTCTTCTCAGCAATCTGACTGTTGTCAAGGAATTAAAAAAAAAGAAAAAGAAAAAAAAGGAACTCACGTGTCTCACGCGCCATGAACTGTAAAATCCGTCGACGAGTGCGCGTACGATAAACAAGTAGTGCAAAGATAATCTTAATGTGCCATTTACCGTGGCTTGTAAATAAAAAAAAAAAAAAAAAAGAAGAAGAAGAAGAAAAGTACTGTTTACTATTTCTGTAAGGCTATTACAAGTTGTAGGGAAACGACGTGAAGTAAATGGCATAAACAATCCTATCTCTGTCTCCGACATTTAAACATACTATCCTTCACAGTCCACCTTCAACGTGTTCTTTTATTTCGTTGATTTGTTTGACACATTCGCGCCTGTTAGAAAACTTTTATACAAAAGTATGCGAACGTAGACTCTTTTGCTTCTCAAAATTAAATCCCTGTAAATTCGATCGACGGTCGCGAGGATCTCCGTTTTACGTGATCGGGCACGAATCACAAGATGTCAAAAATTGCGCGCGGGGCAAGTTCAGAAATTACCGACTACATTCAACGAAAAATTTAAACCGCTTCGTGACGCAGAACATCTGCGCGATTCGCCCCTTGACTGTGATAAAAAAATATAATTATTGTTACTAGAGGACACTTAACGATCACATACATCTCAATCATTTATAGATCTATTCTTGCTTCCCTTCTTTTTATACATTGCAGTAAGCTACGACAGTACAACGAATTGTCCTAATTTACTGCCTTAATAGTAATAACATTTCCGAATCGTGACGTAAAGATCGATCGAATTCCAGGGATTTACCTAAGCGAAATCGAACGAAACAGACTCGAGAAAGACTTTTCTTTCAAAAGAAAAAAACGTCCAAGATATCTGTCGTTTCCCAGGATTGTCGTCACCTCTACGGCTCTACTTAAAACGACACCCTATATTTTTTTATGCCATCGCCTTTTTGTACATGGGACCAATGAAATTGGCCTCGGCCACAGCACACGGAAGTATCTCGATTTCTTTCTTTTTTAATGTAGGAACGCGTCTGTGTACATAGATTAGTGATTAGCGCGTAAGATATTCTACGTACGCGCGTAGAATACGGAAAGTACTTGAGTAAAATAAGTAATCTGTATCTGTTTTTCTTTTCGAGTAATCACGCGGACGAAAAAAGAAAACGGACGTGTGAAATAATGAAATAATGAAAAGCGTAGCGCCGGTATGCGAATTATACAGGATTGCGCTGTGCCGCGTAATCAATAGGATTAGGACGTGCCATGTTGTGTACAGGAAACGCGCGAGAGAGAAAAAATAAAAATAAAAGTATGACGAACGCGTTTCGTTGTCGGGGAATTCGTGACACGTGTTCGTGTTAAGTTGAAATTTAAAAAAGAAAATGTAAATCGGAAAATTATTCGTGCTTATTGCATTTGATTAGCCAGGAGAAGCGTGCATGAGTGTGTGCACGAAACTTACGATCGTGATGATGAATTAAAAATCAAATTCTCAACGATGTTCGAGCTTCTGTGATAAAACGGGATCGAGTTACAGAAATAAAAATCATTTAATATAATGTAAAATATACTTTTAGCAAGCTTTTACAATCGTACGAATTTCAAATCTTGTTGCACGCGAAATGCATGCTTTTACCTTTAAGGATGATAAGCCAATGCGTGTCATGTACATTGCGTTAATCGTTATTAATGGTTACGTTATTGATTTCTCTTCTGTAATATATTATATGTGTATCAATGATTGCATTGCCGAGTAGATCGACGTGTACCTCGAGAAACACATACACGTTCATTTTCGACATATTCTTGTTGAAAAAAAAAAAAAAAAATGAAGAACAAAAAAACATGTCTTTCTGTATGCTTTGCCTCATGTTGTCCCCGTCTGTATGATTCTGTGTAAAATCGGCAATGAGAAAACCGCGTGTCTGAATTTGAAATTGTATAATACCGTTCGATAGCCGGGATAAAATAACTGCGATGAATTGCATTTGCCATTCGGTTGTGGACATAGAACTTATAAAACTTTATAATAACTTTATATATCGTAAAAAAATTATTGTAATAAAGAATCATCATCATTCTTACAAAGCCTTGCTACTTTCTTTCTCTCTTTATTTCATTTCTTTCGATATATATTATTATATAATAATGTATGCTATTTATATTATGTTACATAATAATGTAACATATTAATATATATTATTATATAATAATGAATCACAATTATTATTATATAATAATGAATATCTTATCACTTGATATTCATACGATGTCTGGCAATTTGCTCTTTCCTTTTTATCACTTATCACATATGAATAATTAAATTCGTTTTTAAACATAAATTGCGAAAGAGAAAGAATATTTTTGGATAAAATATGGTAATATCGTACCATAATTTGTAGTAAAAAAAAACTTGAATACATTTTAATTCAGAATGACATAATTTTTATAAATTTTTTTATTTTAATAAGTAGTTAAATTTAATTTAATTACTATTTTAATACGTAGTTAAATTTCATTTAAATTGTAATTTTATTTTATTTCAATTTCTCATTCAACGTAAGAAGTTATGTGCAGACAAATATTTACTTATTTTAATTTTTATCATGTAAAAATTCTTTGGTCTGAAAAATTTTTTTTTCCAATTAACTAATCAATTCATATATTGAGAGTTTTGATGTATATTTAACAAATCATTTGTTTGTTTGTTCGTTAACAAAAAAAAAAAAATTGTATACATATAATTCTGTTATGTAACATTCTCTAACATGCCGCGAACGAACGAAGTTGTACAAGGTATTACTCTGAATCATAATTTTTCCCACTTTCAGTCTCTGTAACTCTGTTATCTCCAGTTACGCACAGATAGTCGCGCTGTGCGGATATTTAAGCTTCATTTGTATCGTTTCAGCCATACTTTAATGTTTATTATAAGAATAAAACAACAATCGTCGAGTCATACTTCGTATATTACTCATGAATCCGATTTTAATCAAATTAATAAAAATATCGAAAAAGGAAGTATTGTTTAAACGAGTCAGCAACTTATTTATTGAAAACAAAAGTTTTGATAAAACTCATTGGATCTCTTATCGAAGATACGCAACTTACAAAATGGAAGCAACAAGTGATCCGTATCGGAGACATCTTTTCGACGATGATACTTTATTCAATGTTTATAAAAATGAATCAATAAACTTATCGGTCGGTGCCCCTGGTCCGGATCTGCTCCAAAATTGTGTAGAACTTATGAAAAGAGCCACAGATCATCGCTTGGTAAAACGTTAAAATATATTTCATGTTTTGTTGTAATATGCTACCAGTGTAATCCAGTGTAGTGCTACTAGTGCACAAAATATATAATTTTCAGGAAGAAGAAAAAAATGAAGGAAAATATTATCTGTTTCAATATGGTGTGACAGCAGGTTTATGGGAGTGCCGTGAAGAATTGTCCAAATTCTTGAGCAGACGTTACGGTGATCCTGTGAAACGAGAAAATTTAATATTAACATGTGGAGCTTCTCATGGCTTAACACTTTTGTTGAATACCATCCTTTCACCAAATGGAGTAATTTTTGTAGAAGAAGTAACTTACATGATAGCCTTAGATACTTTCAAACAATTTCCATTAATGAAAATAGTCACAGGTACCGCCATAATAATTTCATTTTTTCCTGATTGAAACAGTGACCAATATCTTTCTTGTAAAATTATTTAAAGGATCAAACATACATTTTGATAATAATAGAATTTTATCAGTGTACCTAACACGATCAAGTACCTGCCTGATAAGTACCAATTTGATAAATCATTGATGAGTTTTGATTGATTAATGATATATTTGATCAAATTATTTGAGATATATTTTTAATTCTTACGGATTGATTTTTATTAATTACGTAATAAATAAGTAGCATATAGCAGCTAAGTAATGAAAATATATTTTTAATGCAGTACCAATGAAAGACGATGTAGTAGATTTAGATGCATTTGAAAAGATAGTCACAGAAGAAAAATGTAATGGTAATTTTTTAATGAATGAGCAAAAACTATTCTGGGCCATGTTTTACACGATTCCTACTTTTCATAATCCGACTGGGACAACCTTGCCTCCTGGTAAGTTATAAATTATATCTACGTATCATTAAAATTTGCCAAAAATTCAAGATATGACATTAATTTTCTTTTTAATAGAAAGCTGCAAGCGTCTTGTTAAAATAGCACGAATGAATTCTTTATTAGTCGTTTGTGACGATGTATATAATTTATTGCATTATGGAGACGGTTTACCACCACGCCGATTATTCTTTTATGACCAACCAACGGATCCTGAATATAAAAGTGGAAATATTGTATCAAATGGATCATTTTCAAAAATTCTTTCTCCAGCACTTCGTTTTGGATGGATTGAATGTAGCTCACAACTTGCCAGTATCTTTAGAGTTTCGTAAATATATTTGTATGCTGTTCTATATTTTTCATTTCGTCCAATATATATTAAATATAAAGTTTAAATATACAAATGTTCTAAAGAATTATTAGTTCATATTTTACAGAGGAATTTTATGCAGTGGTGGTGCAGTTAATCATTACGGCTCTGGTGTTGTTACAAGTTTATTACAACTAAATCTTCAAGATAATTATCTTGATAAACTGATTGAAACATATAAGGTACGTCTTCTAAGTTAAATTATTTATTAGATATATAATTATAATAATATATCAATATATAAATTTATATAAAAGACAATATAAATTAAAATTAAAAATATTATAAAAATATAGATAAAACATGCATAGATATATTTAAAAATAAACATAATTTATATAGGAACGATTATCAGTATTATGTAATGTATTGGATAAGTATTTACCACAATGTTGTTTATATAAAAAACCAGAAGGTGGTTACTTTGTGTGGATTCATCTACCTTCAGGTAATATATTTTCACCTAAAAATGTTTATTATAGTGAAAAAAATTTCTAATATGTGTAAACAAATTCATTTATAGGAATAAATGGTACTGATTTTGTTCAATGGTGTCAGAAAAAATACAAGGTATCTGCCATACCAGGTATACGATTTTCACATTCAGGAAAATCTCACAACTTTTTACGACTTAGCATAAGTTTTCATAGAAAAGATGTTTTAGAAACTGCTGCAATGGCTCTTTGTAAAGCTCTTTCAGACTATGTTACAGAAAATAATAACTGTATAATATAATAATTTCCCAATGTTATAATATTATAAAGAATAATATAGTAAAAAGAATATTGATACAAACTTGTTTTCCTATCTCTATGAAAATCTTTAAATAGCCATCTAATCTTAAAATTGTTATGAATGCAAAATAAATAATGCAAAGATATGAGATATCGCGAGAAAAAACTTGATAATAGTGTCTACTATGTCATAAACATTTATTATGCATATATACATTGTTTCAAAGTTTCATATCATTACACTAAGTAAAAATGAAACATTTTAGTATAGTTTTATGATTTTATGATTCACCTAAAAGTTCTTTCTGTTTGGCTTTCAATAATTGTTCTGCTTTATCTACATATTGCTTTTGTATAGCACCTATATAATTTTCAGCTTTAAACATCAAGTCTTTCGGTATTCCATCTTGTTTTTTCAGATTTCTGATATGTTCGTTTCTTATATTACCAACAAGATCTTTGCATTTTACAAAGTATTGCTTTGCTATTTTTGCTAAACCTTCTCTGTGTTCCTTAGTGACTCTATTAAATTTAATGATAATATTAATACACTAAATAAAAAATATGAATTTAATTTAATATTAACAAAACTTACTTAGGCAATGGAATATAAATAGTTGTACCATCTTGTTGTGGATTTAAATTCATTTGAGATTTTGATATAGCCTCTACAATATTTGGAATTATTTGTGGAAATGCAGATGCATCCAATACTACCATATTAGATTTTCGATTAATCTCTACAAGCTCTTCAAGATTATGTTCTTCGTCTTCAAATGTTATTGTCAGTTCTTCTATGGCACCTACTCTTGTACGTACTGCTAAGTTTTTAATCATCTCATCTTTGTACTTTTCAATTGCTCCATCAAATTGGGACATCATACGATCTACTTTCACTATATCAGATATTTCATTAAGATTAACGTGTATCACTTGTTTTTTATTGCTAGGTCGATCTTTACTTTTTAATAATATATCACCAGTAGAAAATTTATTTATGTTACATAATTTAGGTGAAAAATTATATAAATTATACAAATTAGTATGTGTATTGGTTGATATTAGTGTATTAGATATATTTCTGGAGTTTTTCAAATAATGTAAACATCTAGCATGTTGTGATAAGGTATTTAATTCTATAATACAAATTCTCAAAAAACTTAAATTCATTATTGCTTGAATACTTAAAAAACGTTATATAGTGAAAATTGATTAGAAATTATTAACAAATAATACTAAAATTCCACTATAAAATTCCGGCAATCGATGCTCAAACTGATACACGATTAATAAGGTTAGAAACCACAGTACTACACTGTACCATATATGTACATATTTATAAAACCTAACCAATTTTTTGTAACTTTAACAGTACTCTAAATTTGAAAGACTAATAAGTATTAGATTATAGCTGAAGTACAGCAGAGTGTGATAGTATACGTTATATTTATTATGTAATTTTAATTTTATTTAAAATATTTTAAATGGTACTCCAATAAATGTTGTATATAATGTGACAAATATAATACGTAACATAAAAAAGTAAGTACTTAATTTTGTTTAAAGTATTTTTCTGCAATATATATATCGGAAAAAAACTATTTTAATAAAATTAATGTAGCTGCTTTAATAAAATTAATGTAACTAATACTTCTTTTATTTATGTTATTAACGTAAATTATTGAAATACCTAACAATATTTTTTGACAGTTTTATGGATTTTTCTGGAAGTTGCTATACTTGATACGTACTGAAGAAAGAAAATTTTGAAAAAAATGCAGTAAAATATGTTGGAAAAAGAAAGTGATTAAAAATTGTATTTACGATTTGTATTTGCAATAGTTATTTATTTTTCTTAATTAAACATATTGATATCTGAGTAAACATATTGTACTGCAAATATATTTATATTTTGTTATTTAAGAGTCTTTTTTATATATTTATATATTTATAAATATGTTCAGTTGAGTTTTTTCTTTACAGATAGTTTAATATAACAGATAACAAGATACTGATATACATTTATTTATGTATCTAAGACAATAGTGCTGTATTAATATAGTTAGAAAGAATTATAAAATAAATACAAATTGTTAAAAATAAGATATATAGACTTATAACAATCTACAATGAGCAAGACACCAGTATCTATTTTACAAGAAATGATGGTGAAAAATCTATCAATACCTGCTTATGAACTTATACATGATGGAGGTGGATCACATATAAATACTTTTACATACCGAGTAACATGTGATGGTCTCACAGCAACTGGTACGGGACGTTCTAAAAAGGATGCAAAACATGAAGCTGCAAAAGCAATGTTAGAAACTATTGCTGAACATAGAGGCTATTTACAATTACCAGCATCACCAGCACAATCACCTGTAAGAACACCTTTACCACCAGTAGTTCCTGAAGTACAAAGAATTCCACCAGATGTACCATTTGTTAATGCAGTTGGTGCTTTACAAGTGAGTAATGTTAACAACGAATAGTATTTAAATCAATACAATATTGTTATTAGTATGCTTATTGTTATAGGATTTATGTGCTGGAAATAATTTAAATGAACCTAAGTATGAGCAAATTAGCGAAGTTGGTCCTCCACATGCAAAAGTTTTCACCATTCAGTGTGAAGTAACCACTTTTACAGAAATTGGTGTTGCAAGAACAAAAAAGCAAGCCAAACAAGATGCTGCTAAAAAGATGTTAGCTAAATTAACAAATTTAGTACCTGAATTAAAAGTATCATGTGACTCAGAATTAATTCAACAAGCAGATATTTCTCACGAAATTGCTAAAACTCGATACCCTATACTTTCAAAGTTACCTATATCTAAAAAAATTAATGTAGGTGTTAAGTTAGCAGAATATCATATTCAGTTAAAGAGCCAGTTTGATGATGAGCTACGCCAAGATTTAATTGAGAAATTATCAGCAATTAGTCCATCATCTGAAAATTCCACAAATAAAACAACATTACTAGCAAAATTTCAAGAGATGTTGATGTCTACTGGTTTAAATATAACAGTCACAACAGTCTCATCTTCAAAGGACATACTTGTAGGCATGACAATAAGTACATCACCTAATATTGTTGAAATAGGATTCGCAAAGACAAGAACAGAAGCTGAATTGGATGCAATATTAAAATTAGTTAATACATTGATACTTCGTTTAAAATAAGAATAGAATAATTACAGATAAAATAAATAAATGTCAAAGAATATCTTGAAAAATATGCAAATTTTCTTCTATTATATTGACATATTTCAAAATTAATAACAATTTATTGACTATCAATTAAAATATTTTAAATATATAATAGTCACAACTGATATTTAGTAATGTAATTAATTTTGAAATATATAAAAAAAATTTATAGTAACAAAATATTTTTGTCCTATTTTAAGTTGTAATATTTCTATTACAGTTTATATTTTTGCTACAAAATAATATAAGCATTTTTCTTTGATATTCCATGACAAATGATAATTGCTTTTTTAATAATGAGTATATTTTTCTAATTCAAAATTATTATAAATATTATAAAACAAATGTTGCAATAACATTAATTTTTTCTATTTAAAATTCTATAATAAATAGAATTTGACATATAAAAATTGATGGATTTATTAGTTTAAAAAATTTAAACCATAAAATCACTCAATAATTGTGTTTCATTTTCTTTTTTTTTTTTTTTTTTTACAGAATTCTAAATTTTCATTCCGAAAAAATCAAGATATATATAAAGAAATAATTTTTGTGCTGAGTATACCATCAATTATGTTTTGTACTTTTTTGGTATTATATTACTTCTGATTATTGCTTTAAGAAAATTTATTAAGGAATGAAAGCGTTTATATATCGCAGTGAAAAATAATTGGATTTACTTTAGAACTAAATTCTATAAATTCTAATTTATAACTAAATATCTTTTATTTTTATTATATTAAAATAAAATTGTGAAATAAGTGATAAAAATTTAATAAAAAATATTTTGAATTTTAAAACTTTAGTTTTTATATTTAATTAAAAAGAAAGAAAAGAGAATAATATTGAATATTCAAATATATTGAAGATCTTAATATTTTTTAAAAAATCTTTCGTTTTGTTAATCGACAGCATGTGATTGCAACTTAACGAATTAAATGGATATCATTAGAGTAGAAGGATGTGTGTTTGAAATATTTCATTTTATTTTATATCGCATAAAAGTGCTACACCTCGTAGCGTCCAGTGTCGAGGATTATGATCAGTTTCAAAATCTATAGATCCGATATACTTGGAATCTGTTCTCTGTGGTTTCCTATATATAGGGCATTCATAAAGTTTCGGATCCTTCCCTGCAGTTGTGTTTATTGCATAAATATAGATTACAGGCATCTGTTCATATAAAACTTTCGGTTTACTTTCTACTAATTTGCTTGTTTTACGATCAAGCGAAGCACCTTCTAAGAACAGGCCATGAACGTATACTCCTTCTTGTGGTGGATTTTTTATGTCTTCTTTATTATATCTTGTGATTAAATTTTGCAATACAACGGAATCAAGAGCCCAACCTTTATGTGCCCGAGTTACTTCCTGTGAAATATAGAGATTTCAGAATTGAACTTGCTATTTAGTACATACCGAACAGTAATTCAGAACGAGATATTACGAATTATACATTTTTAGTTCGTTCGAGACAGTCTATGTCATAAATAGGTGTCATTGTATGTTAAAAGTAAGTGTCATTTATAGTCTAGAAAAATTAATTTTTCGAAGAATTTATATATCTAACTTGTCGCATTGCAGTTAGAAATCCCTGAGGATTGAAGAACCCGGTCATCCAGAAGACCTTGGGTCTGCCATAGGTGATCCATTGTCTGAATTGGTGATCTCGTTCCAGAAGCTCTGTGTACCAAAATCCAAGCGTTGCCGATTCCCAGGAGATCTTCAACCATTTCTCCGGAATGCGAGCGTCGTACATTGAATCGAGTGATTTTCGCAAACCTTGACTCATCACGATGGTACCCTCGATAGCTAACTTCAAATCTGTTAAAGTGCTATGCACCTCTTTAATGACTCTGCTGATTCTGTAGAAATTCGATTGAGGAGCAAATCATCATTAGGTGGAAAAATGAGAGGAACCCAGGGAAATATACCTGTCGATTTCTTGTCTCAAAAATATATTCATAGGTAGCAGCGCACCCATTCGTTGAAGTGCTTCTTTCACTTCGAAAGAATTATATTGTTTCGGTAATTTGACCAGCATGTCATTAGCGAGTTTGTAGACCACATTTTCTCTGGTTTCACCACCTTGTGCACCCCCTTCTTTAGGCTGTACACTCAGAATTGTATCGAGTATTCCTTTTGCCGTGTTTATCTGATAAGTGATGTCCGCGTTTGGATGTAAACCAAATACTTCTGGTGTGTCCGTTGCATGTAAATTGTCGATATAGTCCAAGTATTCTTGGAGGTTTCTCGTCTGTGGCACTTTGTATCCACGGTAAAATTCGAAGCCAGGTCGTAACAGTACATCGCAAAACCAAACATGAGTAAACGTAGTTAACAAACGTTTGTCGAAGTCATCGGTAACTCTGCCACCGTATTGAACCTAAATAGATGTAGGGTAAGTGCAGGATAGTTCGACCACTGGGAGAGACCAGTCAATGTTAGCATTTTAACATTGAAAGAAGAGGAAAATCTGTCTCATTGAGATAAAACAAATGAGTCATTTCGTTGTAAATCTTGCTTCAATTGGCATAAAAGCGTATTTAAGTTATAAATTACATTTGAAGCTTTTAATAGATCTGAAAACTTTTGCATTGCAATTTTAATGATATTCGAAAGATGCTTACAGATTTATCAAATCTGCATAAAATTTTAATAGAATACACATGTATTCATTTTTACTTTACGTTAATAAGATGATTTTGGTATGGTTCGACCACTTTGATTCGGAACAATTCGACCATATTAAATCAATATATACGATAATATTACTACAAATTAACAAAAAATGCCTATTAGAAAAAGAAAATTGAAGAAGAAAGACATACCAATTAATTTTCTTATTCATTGTACTTTAGTCTCATCTGAATGGTTAGAACTGCAGGTGAGACTGGCCAATTGTAGCATTAATGTCTTTTTTTATTGGAAATGAAAAAAAATAATTTTATTAAAATATGATTTACAGATAAATAACACGAATAATATTTAAATTTGTCCAAGATAACAAAAATCTGAAAAAATAATTGTACAATGTTTTTTCAAAAGGTGGTCGAAACTTACCCTAAAATTTTCAGGTACAATAAATTTTTTATTTTCATTTCAGCAGTGTCATGTTTATGATATTTACAACGATGTATTAATTTAATGTAACATCATGTCAAGGACATAATGACAGGAAATATTTAATGGCAAAGTACTTTGACAAATAATTAAATAATTAATAAAACAGACCTCTCCAAGCATATAGCAAACAGTTGGCCACGATACACCTCTCTTTGGATCCATGTCGTCCAAATGGTTCTGTATAAATTGAACGGAAGCAGCAAAGTCAGCCTGATTAAACTCGTATGGTATGTTCCAGCCAAGAGGTCCAAATTTTCTACGTTCTTGCACTACTGTATGTAAGAACGCAACAGCGTATAATAAAGGTGGCCATTGTGACTGCGTGCTATAATCCAACATATCCTGCGTTACTCCTTGGTAAGTTCTCTTCAAGCTGGCTCTAATACCTTGCGGTGGTTCATTGGTAAATTTAATGGCCATCTGAAACGATGTTGATCGTATACGTAATTTTTCTAGATATTATTACATTCTATAAATTATTACAGCTGTAAGAAGAGACCTGAAGTAAACCAATGGGAAATTGCTGATGCACTTCGGTGGTCATCCAAAGTCTAAACGCCTCGTGGACAGTGTCTGTTTCAACCAGAGCGTCCATGACTTCCGTGCAAAAAGGAAGCGACAGGTGAATATTTTGCAACAGTACCCAACTACCAGTGTTCATAGCGTCTGAGATCAATCTTCGAGCGTGAAATTCTTGGCCTTGGCCCATGGACACTGATCGCAGTTCTTAAATATAAATTCCAGTATTAGATAAAATTGCAAACTTTTTCAGAAATTTCACATTTACATAAGCTACATTTCTCAGCTTGCTTACGGATTGATTTTTGTTTCGCCAGTGCAGTAATTTGTGGACTAGGATCTGATCCTATGGACAATATGCATATAAGCGGCGTTCTAACTTCAGACTCTAACCAAGTAGCTTCTAGATCCAAGATCTTGGTTTCCCCGTATTCCTTTCCCAATGATTCGATCACATATTTTCTCGCCTGAGACAAAGTTCTGTCTGGACTCCACGATCTGATCAGAAGCAATTTCCTGAACACGTCGAGTTTCTTCTGATAGCCGCAAGGCAGTTCCTCTTCCTCAGGTTTTTCTCTTTCGTACCACACTCGCCACTCTCTTTCGCTGAATTCGATCTTCGTTAGAATATCTGAGAAGGAGTCCAGTTTGCTGATCTCGACCAAATTCAGCCATGTTATGTCGAGGATCCACTTGAATGGTTTTGGCGTGACTGCGTTTAAATCCAAGGAGGCACCACCTTTGATGAAAGCGTTGAATTCCGCGTGAGAAATGACACCTCGGTGACAGTCTATCTTCATAGCCAGCATCAACGTGAACAGCGATTTGTGTCGTTCGTATAGACTCCTCAAAGTGAAGGCCCACACTTCGTAGGTAAGGTGACGAAGAATTATGTTTATTCGTTCGTTGGTGATGGGACTCTTCACCGATTTGGTGATGGAATTGTCGAATATAGTCAGAAACTGTCGCAATGAATTTTGATACATTACGTTCACGTTACTCATTTCCACAATGAGAAAGTACAAGATAGATCCTCTCGATGCGACAGCGCGGAATTCTTCTCGGGCCAGCATGATTTTCTTTTCTGTCAACGCAGACACCTTTAGTTTTTCATTGACCGATTCTGCGGTTACCTTAGTCTCTCTGAGCACGTTTATAAGCGCTTCGTCGTCCACTAAAGAGCCTTCAGAGGACGTGAGTCGATGTAACAGGGTGCTTTCGAGTTCCTTCATCGATCGTTGATTCGTCATCACAGATTCGAACAGGGCTACCCTTTCGGCCTCCAAATCTGCTTTTTCCATGAGGATCACTCTGCCAAGTAGCTGATCCTCCAAACCTAGCATCGTGACAGTAAAATCGATTATAGACGTTTTCGCTGAAATCTCTGGACTGTACGCGGGATTTGGTAATTTCGTGGTGATGTACAACATGAAACCGGGCATCACGTCGCACTCTTTGTCACCAACGATCACTTTCTCGATGGAGCCTGATTTGATAAAATTCTTCTCGAGCACATTATCGAGAACCGGATCTAGTTCCTCTGCAATGTCTTCTATCAGCAATGGCCTGCCTAAAGACAAACTATCTTCGAGGTGTGTTCTAAAATATTTGTGATTGAGAGACGTGATCTGTAATTCGTTCAAGCATTCCTTGTTCTTTATCCACATTTTTCCTTGATTTTGAGGATCGACTAACAAAGGGTACGAGGAGGACTTAGTTACGACAAGCGCGTTTTGCACAGATAATTCGTCGTTCGGTAATCCTTGGAGCGTCCATTCCGAGATCGTTGCGCTATCCACGAGCATGCTCGTAATATTCAGATTTTTAGTAAAAGGGATAGATTTCGTTGCCAAAATGTTCATCCAAGAAGACACTAGGCCGGCCCTGTACTGTTGATTGTACGGCCCGCAGTACGATAAGAAGCCAGTGGCTAGTAAAACATCTCCAACCAATCGTCCCAGTTGGATCTTGAATTCGCTGCTCTGCTCGGTCCAACGTATCTTCTCGCCACCTAACCCATTGATCAACGCAGTCGCGGCCGTCATTTTCCTAAGGCACACGTTCGCAGCTTCTGTCAACCTTTGTTTCTCCGAAACAGCCGAGTCGTACTGTTCCTTCACCGCTTGCAGAGCCATTTCTCTTTCTGATAGTTCTCTCTCGGC
This sequence comes from Frieseomelitta varia, assembly GCF_011392965.1. Classification (NCBI taxonomy): domain Eukaryota; kingdom Metazoa; phylum Arthropoda; class Insecta; order Hymenoptera; family Apidae; genus Frieseomelitta; species Frieseomelitta varia. The sequence continues at coordinate 28,092 of NW_025110640.1, forward strand.
ATTTGCTAAATCCTCCATGGCCACCTTAAGTCTTGCTTCTTGCAACGCCAAATTGGCCTTCAGTGGAAGGACCTCCTTATTCACCGAATGGAAAAACGACATGGCTTTCGTCCATGACAATAAGCCAGCCACGTCGCCGCAAACTCGTCTAGCTGTTTCCATATTGTAGTCCTCCATCTTGAAGTAAGGCTGTAGTAACTCGACCATCTCGTTGTTTATTATGTCCTTTGGATAATTTTGCAGTTGAAGCAGGAACGTGGTACTGGCCATTAACTTCAACGATTCTGCCCAGGAAGGCTTCGGACACGGCGCAGTTGTATCCGGAACGACCGGGCCAATTTTACGTTGAAACAGAATCAACACGCAGTCCATGATTCTCATAATAAGATGAGGCGGTCTGCCCAATTTCCTCACAGTGGCTATGTGAGCCGGTTTAATAGTGTTCAAAGCAGCCTCTGCTTCCTCTAACGCCGGTTTAGCTGCTTCCAGTTTCTGTTCAGCCAGAGCTTTCTCCTCCGCTATGCAAGCTACCAATTGTTCAGCTTTCTCCTTCACTTTTTGCACCTGATTTTTGAACGCTTCCGCTTGCATCGCCCTCTCTGTCACTTCCAAGAGGACGGTCTCTGCCTTTTCAGACGCTTGAACCAGTTCTTTCTCCATCACAGCCAGATCTCGTTTTAAGATCTCCACTGATATCGATGCTTCTTCCAGTTTCGCCAAGCCGGTGTCCATTCGCTTGGCCCCTTCGCCGAGTTCGTGCTGTTTGCTTTGGTAGATGTTCTTATAGCCACCGATGAAGTTTAAGTACGATTTTGGCGTGACGTGAGTAGCACGACGAAATCTTTGGAAATACTCCGCGGACGTGACAGAAACGATGTCTTGTATGGAGCCTAAGGCGTTCACCAATTCGACTTTCACTTCGCTGGTGCAAGCTATGTTAAAATCGTGTAGAAAGTGTTTGGCAACCAGGACTAGAGCATCCTTCGGCCAAGGCTGGAACCAGTCGATAGTGCAGCCAGATATAAGAGCTGGGAAACGTTGAGCACGATTTCTGAACTTCTCCCCGACCGGAGAGAAACAGAATACCACGTGTAAATTTTGACAGGTTCTCTGAAGAAAGAAATCCATCACGAGTTCGTTGTTGATCGTTCGTTTCGGATTCTCGCGTCTCAGGATGGGTGTCAATTCCGAGATGATCTCTTGCTGCTCGTCGCGAGTGAACAAGTTACTGATGACCCCCGAGCTTAGAATGTTGTTCAAGTATTCCAAGAAACCCTCCTCTTTAATGTCTAGATCGGTGAATATAAACGTGGTGCCCTTTCCTTGTGCCCCGCACGTTCGATACAAATATCTTAGATCTTCCAAGAAATTTGCCACGTTGTAAGATCTTGTCAGAGTGATTTGAAACGTTTTGTAACCGGCGATGAAGGACGATAACTTCGTGAGACTCTGCTTGCCAGATCCTCCAACGCCTACCAACATCACATTTCCTTTTGGATGTCGGATGACTCTGGATATTTTAACTAAGTGTAGCATGGCGTCGGGGAAGAAAACCAAATCCATGCCCGAGCCTCTTTGCATTTCATTGAATTGGGAGAGAAACATTTCTAATCTGTCTCTGAGAATTTGTTCGTCGTAAACCGGTTCGTAGACTTTTGGTAATTCGACGTCAGTGTCTTCACCTTCCTCACCAGTTGGCTCGGGAGCATCTCTGAAAATTATTGCGTCTATTGTTAATTATAACTTAAGGTAAATTAAGGTAAATTAAGGTAAATTAAGGTAAATTAATAAATCAAGTTAAGTAAATTAAATAAATCAAGTTAAGTTTGGATTATAGTTCCAAGTTAAGTTAAATTAATTTATAAGGTAACAAAGTTAAGTTAAATTAAGTTATAGCGTAAGTTAAAATTATTTAAGAAAAAATTTAGGTATGATTAGAACCGTATAGGCTAAATATAAATAATAATAATTTTTTACCTCATGAAATCTACGAATGCAGGACTTTGGTTGAGCATGCTCGTGTAATCTTCTCCCAACATTTCGTTAACAGCTTTTACAATTTCTTCATCGAACCAATTTTTATCCGCTTGTATGGTGAATCTGTCGCTGAACACGCGACTGCATTCGTGTTTCCACAGCAGCATAAGAACGCTCTGCTTGTCGATGACCGTGGACAGCGTACCGAGCATACCTTGCCAAATTCTCGACAGATCTCGAAGACTGAAGACATAATGAAACTTTGCCGGTGTGGGCAATAAGTTAGTTCTAGTCCTTTCCCAAAGTGTCCTCGTCAGTGGAACCATCTTCTTTATCAGGTTCCTGACTTCTATTGAAAATCCTCTTTTGGCATTATAATGACCCTCACCGAGGACACTGAAGATACGATCAATGGACGCTTTGTCAGGTAGCGTACAATTAAAGATGCAAAATTGTCTCTTTAATCTTTGAGGAATGTCGTTTCTTCCACCGCCTGGTTGACACATTGCTGCCAGAAACGTCATGTCTACGATGCTGGTGAAGTCTCCTGGCTTCTCCAAGGAATAAAACCCTTTCATATCCATTGTTTGACGAACAATCTCGTTGGTTACTTGATCGCCCCACTCGTTTATCTGAGGTAAATTTACATCGTCAATGAAAACCAACATCTTTTTCCCTTCTGCTGGCCCGAACGTGTTACCTAGACGTTTCTCCACGTAACTTTCTATGGTTTTCTGAAACTGATACGGACTCGTAGCCGAGCTGAAGTTAAACGATCTGCTCAACGTGGTCTCCGGGTTCGCCTTCTTCATGTACGACTTCATCATGACAGTTTTCGCGGATCCTTGCTCGCCTATCAGCAAAACTGCTTTATCTTGACGACCAATTAGATCGATTAAGTACTGTATCCTCACGTTGTCGGGGATTGGAACCAATACGTTGCTGTAATCAGGTGTCGAGTACTCTGGATAAACGTAGTTGGTCACTATGCTTGTCCACGTATCCCATTTACCCTTTTCAGTGACGTAGAAATCGAATAATTTCGCCTCAGGATGTTTTTCTGACATTGGCAAGTCTAGACTTTCGAAATTTTGTCGCAGGTAACAGTCATACTTTTCTCTGTCTGATGTTTCTAACAACGCCCCTATACCCCACACTAAAGCGAAAACGTAGAAACGTTTTAGATGTTCGGCTGTCATGGGTTGTCGCTTCTCCTCTTCTGTTTCTTCGTCTTCTTCCTCTTCTATGCATGCTTCGGGTGGAATTAAACCCTCGAGGAGACACAACATCTGTCGCACTATATTGGATTGTAGAACGTCTATGGTCAGTGATAAAGCTTGGGTGCTCCACGAATAAATCTGTAAAAATATCCGTACGTAGATGTTATCGTGATATTTTTCATATTGACTGATTGATTCTTGGTATTTCGTACAATATGTTTAATATTTTTATATTAATTTTTTAATGATATATGAGCAATATTTTTACGATTTCTAAATATTATCAGTCACATTGAGAGAATGTTATGGCACGACAAGCACAGTCAAACACGCACGAATTACTTGAAGAAATTTTTTTTTTTTATTATTTTGAAGATTGTTATAAAAATATGCGATAATGAACATAAATACAAACATACAGTAAGGCATATTTTTCTTCAAATGTAGACTTCTTTATCAATGTTTGAAAAATATAAATTTGTATAAACATCTGCAATTTAATTATAAATAATATTCCCATCAATTAGATTCCCTTACCTGTGCAAAAGAATCTGTAAAACATTGACCGAATACTTCCTGTTCCAAAGGTGTCCGACTTCTCAACCAAGCAGTCACCACAGGATCCCAATCCAATCCTGATGAACTCATGTACACCATCCCGTTACGAGATACTGTCGCTGGACTTGCATTATCGATATTATGAGGCTCAAAGATGATCTTACAGTTAGGCGACATCGACAATCGGTCACCATTTGCAAGAGTCAATGTTTTATTGTCGTCCAGTACAGAATTCAAGTTCTCGATCCATATACTGTCAACAGGTCCGTCAAGAACCATCCATACGTGTTCTTCCTCTTTTAATTTCAACGTTTTCCTCCACAAAGCTGAAAATATCCCGTCTGTCCAATCATTGGTCGCCACGTCCAATCGGCCAAACATTTGCGCGGCTGTTATACTTTTTGGGTTCATTCTCATCTCTCTGTAAGATATGATATTGAATTGGTCTATTATTCCAATTTTGCGTTGCGTTGAAATATTTATAAATAGCTGTGTGCATACGATGATATAGAATAAAATAATTTCTATATGACAAATTAATTTTTATTCTGTAGCGTGTCAAAGAATATTTTTAAATTTGATTATTTGTAGACATCGCATTGCATTGAAGCTACCATCAAAGTTTGATATAGATTTACCAGACAAAATGTAATAAGAAGATTTGCAAGTTTTTTTTACTACAATTTTATATTATATATTATTTAAAAAGTATTTTTAAGAATGTTTATACCTGTGGAAGTCGCCGCACTGCGTTAAAGCTTTCATCAAAATATGTATACAAGTGGTTTTTCCTGCACCAGTCGGACCTAGGGTCATTATCCCGTGTCTCACCCTTTGTGTCTCGTATAATTGTATCAATTTCAACACCCACGGTGGATGGTATATCAATCCAGCTTCTTCTACTTGTTGATTAATGGCAGCTTCTAATTCTGGATAAGAAGTCTTTTCAAGGGCCTGATTTGGAAACAGATCAGCCACCAATGAAATGAACAATGGTTCATCCTCGTCTAAAATATACAACGTAGTTAGACACTTTATGTTGTATAGTTTTTTGCAAATAGTATACTGATATAATTAACGTACCTATGAGTTTCGAAAGATTCATATCTCTTAAAACACGCATAACGATCGTGCTCTCAGAATCTTTAGAGTTTACCCTTTTAGACGCTCCTAATGTTCTTAGCACGGATAATATGTTTCTTAGGCCGAAATCGTAATGAACCTTCGTGAATAAGATGTTCATTGAAACTGTAATTTACATTTGAACGACTTCAATTCGCATCGAAGCGAGTTACCTGTTTCGTAAGTTGTTCCTCGCAGAGTTTATACAGAGTGTAAAATTTCCGAGCAAGCGTGATATTCTCTAGAAAACCACAACTGGCTAGTTTCACTCGAATAATGATTTGTCTATCAGGCACCATCATAGCGACTGTGCGGAATTGTATCTTTAGATTCTCCGGAAGTTCCTTTCTGCCAGCATATCCGGGATTCTGCAACGTTTATTTCCTTCATTACATTTTTAACTCTTAAAGTATGTCTCATCTTAGTAGTCTCGTTAAAATTAATTAATTAATTGACTTTTTTTACCATTGTTATAAATATTCCAAGCTCAGGGCACATGTCTATCAAATCGCCATCTGTAAAGACGAACTGCTTCTTCTTCTCCTTCTTCGCCGCCAGGACAACTGCAACTTGTTGAGCAGCGACAGACAACACCGGTAACTCAATTCTGTTGAATTCATCGAAGCAACCCCAAGAACCGCTTTGTGCTAGTCCTTTGTAGATTCGTCCTAATCCTCTGTAATCCATTTGATCAGAACAATTGAACACTACTACATATTTGGCCAAAGTTTTGCCCATATCCTTGACAGTTTCAGTTTTGCCTGTTCCGGCTGGCCCACAGGGTGAACCACCCATAGACATTGACAATGCTTGTGCTAAAGTTATGTAACATCTAGAAATATAAAATAAAAAGGTAACTAAAATTTTAGATTAAGATTCATTGTTATTTGAATTTCTCTTCACATAGTTACCTGTCTGTTAATGGAGTAATCACAAGTCTTTCTGTGCATCCTAGATATTCGTTTTGATATGTGAAATTTACGTCTGTTATGGAGATCGACGTTTTGTCGAGGTCTTCTTTGAAGTAAAATCTGCATTGCTTCAACCATTCAAAATCGTTCACCGATCTTACATTCAAACGACACTGTGCATGAAAATTCACAAATTAATGTTCTTTGGGGGCGAGTAAAAATAGAATTTCATTTATTGAAACTTGTAATAGAAGCTTTTACTAATCTCTAATGGTCGAAGTGAAAATTTTATTTTTGAGAAAAATAAGACTAACTCTTTATATTTTTTTATTGTCTAAAATAATAATTTTATATCAAATGTTGTGTTTTATTTAAGCTGTTCTTGTTCTATTATTTACTTGAAACATAGTGCACTGCTACTTATGAAATATTTCACATTGTTAATATGAATAAAATAATTGATTGGTTTCCTTTCACTTACTAATATATCAAATATATCACGTTGGTGTACGTGAATCGTTATCAAAGTTTCAAATTTCGTCCTCTCAATTTTCGCGAGATCTCTGGTAGTCTGATCGATCAACGTATTCAATAAATCCAGGAATCGGTTGTTTGTTTCCGCCATAATCTTTTTATCCGCACGAGCTTGGGCCAAAGCTAGCTCACTGTCTCTAGTCCAAATCATCTGTATTCCCAGCAAACCAACCTGGGCGGGCATTTTGTCCAAGAACGTAAGCAGATTAAAGTTTGCATCGTTGATCATGGCATGAGACTGCCGGATTATCGAGTGCAAGGATTGTTGCGACGTTTGCAAAAGTTGCGTTAACCACGTCTCCACTGAGCCTTCTGCTCTTACAACCTTCTCCAGCTACGTTTAAAAAAATATCACTCATTGTTATTTTTGACAGAAATTTGTTAGTAGTATTAGAAATTTTGTCTATAATGAATTTTTCAATTTTCTATTGCGCATTTATGAAAGATTTAACGGTGACAAAATCCATATAATACGTAGAAACAGATAAAATGTTCAAAGTGTAGAAAATAAATTTTTTAAATTTTTACATGTGTTCGCGAAAGTATAATATATGTAGGCGTACCAAGATCGTTTCACCTTCCGACGAAATAATGGCCATCATTTTGTTATACTCGATATCGTGAAACTTTACATAACGCGTATTGTCGAAGATAGACAGCAGGTGATTCTGTATCGTATGAGAATCGGAAGCTTGACCAAGTATCTCCAACAGAGCAGGATCTGATACAAAGAAGAACCTTGGAAACATCATACGCTTCTTTTCTAGATATCTGCAATCATATTGATTCGTTGTAATAATTACATCTTTGCTAGTGTGTAAAATAAAAAAAATTGTTACTTTGGATATATTTGAATTTAATTTGCATTTATATTGCTACAAAACAACGCATTTTATAAATCTTATATCGTGAATTTACGTATTTATACATTCGTCATTGTAAGTATGCATAGGAACTGTCTGACATATCATGGTTCGCGGACTATTCTACTTGAAGTCGCGTAACGCCGAGTTGGACTGTTGTTTCTCTTGAATAATGTATCTTTATTTGCATACTTTACTAACGTACAATATTTTCCAAAATGAACTAAGATACTCGCATGTATTTTTAAAAAAACACATAAATAAACTTTTATGTTCTTTATCATATTATAAACTTGTCTGTTCCTTGACGCTTTAATTTCTCTCTGTTGTAACTTTTATATGTCAGTCTATTGTTCTATTATAGTTCTATTGTTAATATGATGAATTTTATGCATTCATAAGAAAAGAATCAAAAAGAATATACATAGACTACACATAATATATATAAAAATATACAATCTCCGGCTAAATTTTACTGTAGTCTAACTTATATTATTATTAATAACCTAATTAATTAAATCAATTATTATTAATTAATTAAATTAATTATTATTAATTATTATTTATTAATTAAATTAATTATTATTATTAATTAATTAAATTAATTATTATTAATTACATACACACCCACTAAGAGATTTCTGACACAATTCAAGCTGCTCCTGCAAGTGTGGCAAAAGTTGCTTCAGCAAATCATCTCCCACGCAACATGGCACCACTCCCGGAGTCTCGTGCGCTCTCTGCATGATTTTCTGCCAGCTCTTATCGATCTTGCTAAACCGTTTCGCTTCTTTCGGCAATTGTTTCGCTATGTCACCGCCAACGAACACCGCTTCCAAATAAACCCACATGTTCTGCACCAGCAGCCATCTTTCCAAGATCTCGTTGGTGTTCGAGAGATCGTTGAGCCACTGCTGTATCTGTTTACGGAATGGCGCGTTGTATCGATTCGACATCAACGATCCAAGCACCATCAGACTGTCTTCCAGTTGGCCGATCGTCTCAGCAGTGGTATCTCCCCTCAGTAATAATTCCCCTCTATTGTTGAACGTCATGAACGTCAACTCGTGAGAGGACCATTCGTTCACCACGGTCCTCAATTTAGCTTCGATGTCCTTCTCTTTCATAGCCGAGATGCAAATGTCCTCGATGTCTTCTTTATACTTCAACAGAGGCGCCTCCAGGATATTCTTCAGGCAGAAACCCTCGCTTTCGAGGTCAAAGGAATAGCCCGTCACTTCTACGATCCTGTGCCAGTGGCGAGGTTTCATGGCTTTGTTGGCCATTAATTCCAGAAGCGGACACATGTCGTTAAAGTCGTCGATGGTCTTTTTCAGGGCGAAGAATGCTGGCCATTCTTTCAAGCCTTTCGGAAGTTTGCGGCAGCGGTTTTGGAATTCCATTAGCTCGTTGTTTATGTCTTCGATATTTACCTGAACATTGCCTTCGTGTTAAACGTGACGTAAAATTATTTCGATACGTTACGACGAACGACACGTGTCGTCAATATTAAGTGTGATACGTGATCAATATCTATCGCGAATGATTATTACCAATACAGCATATAAAATTTAAAATTTAAAATTTTCTCATTTAAATGTTAGTTATTAGAATTATATAATTTGAATATATTTTGATTCAATGTTCCAATTTTTATTGAAATTAAATTACTAATTACCGTATTTCTGACGAAAGAGAATTAAGAAAATTACAATTATTCTATAAAATTTTGTACGAGTTACTATTCATACAGAATGAGTCATAAAAGTATTTGAACACTTGCCACAGAAAATTCTAATAAATACTTTCACGAGTCGCTTTAGATGTTAATTTTTGAAAAAAAAAAAAAAGAGATACTTCACCTCGCCCCACGGAATATCGTAGTAGCTGTTCACTCTATCGATAACGTCATTGTACAATTTGTACAATTTCTGAAGTAAATTCAGCTCCTTCCTAATTTGCGACAGTTCAGGATAATCGGTCGTAGGCAAACCAAATAGTTCTTCACCGCTCTGATAAGTCTGCAATTTCCTCCACATGCCATCGAATCTGTTCTGGAACAATATCTGTCTGTCTGAAGCTTCTCTCGGACTGAGACCCGGCTGCATAGGCCCGGAAGATCTATATTCCTCGCAGTACATCCTGCTATCTGTACGAAAGTTCTCCAGATTGTTTCGAAGATCTTCCTCAAACTGCGGCTGCAGCCTCAGCAACAACACGTGACTTTCTTGGGCTCTTGCGAGCAGCTGTTGCCACGTATACCTCAAATTGTCCACCTGTTCCAGACATTCTTGATCCACTGGCACTTCATACCTCGTGACGATGTTGAAAGCCTCCTCGATCGGATCGATTTTCAGCTCCATGTCAACTTCCTGCTCCCGAATTTTCTTCAACGTGTCCATAATAAGCCGCACGTCGTCGAGATCGCGTATCTGACGATCCAATTTACGCTCCATTTCGTTCATTAACGCGTAAACGTACTCCATTTCGCGTCGATACTTCTTTTTCATCGCTTGGCCAATTTTGTGCGTGCAGGCTGTGAACATTTGCGTCAGAAAAGTAATTTTTTTTTCTTTTGTATTTTTTGCAGTAGCTTATTTTAGCTTAATGATATCTATTATTCTTCCGAAGTGACGATTGAGGGTCAGAAAATGATTGAAAAATAATTTTGTTTCGCGAAGCTTTAGCAACACATTGCACGTTACTTTTTTCTACATTTAAATTTTCTACAACTTGTGTTGATGTTATTTTTACCCTTGATTTCGGTGTACAAGCCATATTTCAGTTTCTCCGTGGAGACAGCGATGGAACTTCCGAAAATGATCGTGTCAGGCTCGGTTGCTAAGAGATCTTCGAGTTCACTATGCTTTCGAAGAGTAGTCTCGAATTCGGACAAAGAGATCTGTAGCAATTCCCGCATACTTTTCTCATTCTTCCACAGAAACTTGTACGGCTTCCATCTGTCGATAAATTCTACAAGGTCCTGCAATAATTATTAGAAAACTAGTATCGAAATGAAAAGTATATGAAAGTTGTATTAAGATAAGCTATACGTGACATTGATTGATAATTAATAATTCATTGCAAAATAATATTCACGGAAATGTATGATTTATTACCGATTTGAACTCTTGCATACACGTATTTAGTATGGATAACAGTTTCATCACTTCCTTGTTGTCCATCACCATGGCGTGAAAATTCCGTTCTTGAACAGGAAACATTAGCCTCTCCTCAGAGATAATTTTGTACAATCTTCGCCTTCTAACTCTTGGATCTTCCGGTTCCTCTTTCTTCTTCGCTGCTTGCATCTGAGCGCGCATTACGATGTCTGCGAAATTCTTTCTTGGATAAACTTGACCCCATGTGTTCTGCATTGTTAAAAAAATATTTCGTATTACGTGTTTAAACATAGAAGCTATTAGTATTAAAATCATCAATTCTGAATTTCTCGTAGAAATTAAAGTTAAATTTATGTGAACTTTTATGAAAATATACGAATAAAATATTTCTCCTTGTATTATTCATTCTTCCACATACCTTTCGTTTTAATTTGTTTTCGCAAAAGTTTATTGCTAATTGTTGGTAGTTCCAATATTTCATAAAACGAAAATATTGCACGGTTCCATATTTTTTAAAACATATATGTACCTTATTAGTTCTAGAGTTCCATTGCGACACTCCTCTTGCAACACCGACAATAGTTTTCCCAACCAAAGTTAAGACTTCCTGCACGTCGTCCAAGCTAGGTTTCACGGTCACTACCGGTATCATCAACGTTGCATGAAGCAGAAATATTGGACACGGTGTCTCGTCTGTTCGAAGAATAATTATTAATTCACGCAAAACTTCCGCCGATGTATCCATATTTCATTGAGCAGAAAGGCACCTGGATCGATTTCTCGAATGAATCGCTTCCTAATGACGTCCAATGAACTTCTGGTGACCTTTATCAGAACATCTACGACCTTTCTGGAGTAATATCTTCTCATTTCGGTCACGGCATTTCTAACCATGTCTTGCATTCCTTTCGGTAGACTACCAGGAGTGATCAACAGCTGATGAGGATCGTCAAACAAATTCCACACCAAGGACCAGTCTTGTTGGACTGTTTGCTCTACTGTTTCTTCATTTTCTGTAGCCACGTTGTGTAAATAAATAAATGAAATTGTAAAATGTATCGTATAAAAAGATGATAAGGATTTTTATAAAGAAATTATTCAGAAATATATTATGCAAATAATTTATAATTTAAAAGAAATAATTTTTATAAAGGAATTATTCAGAAATACATTATACAAATAATTTATAATTTAAAAAAAAAATACAGGGAATTATCCTCTTGTAAAATTTTATAGAAGGATCTAAGAAAGATCCTTAGATTACAAAAATTGCATTTGTATGATAAAAATATAAAATTTAATTTTTGAAGAAATGTAGAAAAATATAAAATTTAATTTTTGAAGAAATGTAGAAAAATATAAAATTTAATGAAAGAAAAGTTTGCGAGATAATGTGCATCACCTTCGGTATTGAAAAATTCGAATTGATTGGAATTAGCGGCTCCTTTGAAATTCTCTGCCGCATTCTTAACGAGATCCAGCACTTCCTCTACAGCCTCTTCCACCATCATACTCTTGCGATATAAATCTACCGCTGCGAGTCTGCATACTTCTTCGGTCTTCTCTACGAATTCTTCTATGGTCCAGAGTTGATCAGATTCTGGCATAGAATGTAATGTTATCTTCTGCATAGCTGTCAATACTTGCAGAATCCTTGCAACAGACGAAAGAATACTTGTATATTTACCGAATGAAAACAGACAGACTTCTTATCATTAAAAAATAAATTTCAATGTTGGTACAATTATTATTAGACTGTGGGATTTTATGAAAATTTAGTTTCATCTATTAACTAAACTTAATGTACTTTTTCATCTTTAAATTTATATGTATAAAAATTCTTAATTTAATTATTATATATATGTTAAATTAAATTAGGAATTTTTATACATTTAAAATCATATATATCTATATGTGTACAAAAAAATACTTTTTTCTCATAAGAATTTGTATAATTTGCAAAACTAAATAAAGTAATATAAAAAGTATAAAGCACATATATAAGCAACATAAAACATGTCTGTCTTAAAAAAAGTCTCACAAAAATTAGAAAAATATGATTCACAGAACATTCACACAGAAAGTATACCTATTATCATAGACATCGTGAACCCTTGTAATAAGAATATCAAACTCCTTGATCTGCTCTTTCGTGTTCTGATAAAATTCTCTCCACTCTGGGTTGGTCCAATTCAAAGAAGTCAAACCAGGTTCCAGCAAGGATGCAACCCGCACCAAATGCGGTAATAACAACGGTCTCACTTCTAGTTTCACGCGTCTTGCCGTGAACACGAACTCTTCGATCATCAGTTGAAGAGAATTTGTCACCAATGTAAAGTAATCTTTCTTTGCCAGGATTGTTAATGCGACGATAGGTATTTCGAGGTTCAATTTAGCCAAGCAATCAGCCTCTCGGAGCAAAAGAGTGATGCGACCTCCTAAATTGACTTTGATTTTTCCTGTCTTCTCGTCCACCGTCAGCAAAGGCCTGGATCGATCATATAATATATTTATTTATTTGAATTGGATTAGAATTGAAAGGGAACCAATTGATCTGTTAAACGGCGAGGAAGTGTCGAAATAGAATTAATTAATGCGGTTTCTCGTTGTAAGAGATTCAAATACCGTTTCAAACAGTCTTCGATGACCCAGGAGTTCTGATGAGTCCAGACTTCAGCAATGTCCGACTTATACTGGCTCAAAATGCTGAGAGCGTGATTATATCTTTTTTCTAATTCCACAGTCAGTGGAAGATTTTTGAGGACTGGATGATTAGAGACCGATGTAGCCAATTCGTCCAAGTGTACTCTAAATAGAAAATAATTCGGATCGGTGACAGGAAAAAAATGAAAAAAGTTAGATAATAAAGGATAAGATTTTTCATAATTTACTTCAACGAATTTGCCCAGGTTAATCTTCCAGCGATAGCAGGCATGTGTCTCGGCAACGGAGGATCATCCCTCTGCCTTTTGAATAATTTCAATATCCTGTCCACCTCTTTGTCACAATATTTTACTACTATGTTGTACTTTTCATCTAGTTTCGTTAGCGGTATTTTTTCACTGACCTTGGGAGCAAACAAATTAATTAAAATATCAAACACTTAAAAGATCTGAAAATTAAGATATCAAGGTATTAATAAATTTATGAAATGAATAATTTTAAAATTGGCTCGGACACAAGTTAATTTGTAATTAGTTTTGCATGCAATAAGTGTATCAATCGTGATAATTGTGTAAATTCTCGTGCGTTATTAGTCGACAATAATGCATCACTTCACTTTTTCGAAACGAGTTAAAAATCGTATACCCTGAAGTGTTTCCCAAACGTCCGCGTAATTGTTTTCAATAATATTACCGATGTTCTGTTTTAGGGTATCGGTTTTTGTCATGAAGTCGTTGTAATCCGTGTCAAATTCACTATTCCTCGGGTCCAGATAATCGTAACCTTTAGTGGTAGCAATTTTCTCAGCCTCTTCGAAAGTTCTTATAGCATCGTCCAATGCTATCGAAATAAAAAAAATCAAAAGAATTATACTCGCGGCACCTATAAATTAAAAATGAAATTATATACCATCTATGAAAATTATATCTCACCTTCTCCCAATAAGAGACCCTCCATCCTTCTTTCGAAAAGGCTTTTGTAATCCTGTATCAATTCGAACATAGTCAAAATCTTTCTTATTCTGTCGCAAAATAAATCGAACCTTCCGAACACGTGAGTCTCTGAAAACGAGAACTCCTGCTCGGTTACAGCTGGAGAACATCGAACCAATCTGTAAGTTTCTCTGTAAGCCCTAGAAATTATTGATACTATATATAAAAAAAGAAGAAACGACAAATCAGCAAGTAAAAAGTTTCTACTATGATTTTGAAACATTCTGGACACATCAATTTTTCTTTCATACGTCAAAAATCAGACATTACTTGTTCAGTTTTAAACAGTGCTTTAGCTTCGATCGTGCAACCGCACGATCTTGACCCCAAACGGTTTCTCGACTCCTGTTCGTGACATAATCTCGACAAGCAACGATCATTTGGTTCGTGATCTTTATCATTAACGAACTAGTTCGTTCCGACGTGTTGTAATATCTCGAGACACTGTATATTAAACGAACTGTTTGCAACAACGACACAAGGGAATCTCTCATTTTCACCTGAAAAATATACTTATATATATATATTTCATATGGAGGTTTAGAGTCGCATCGACTGCGAAGTCTTTAGCGACACTTATACATTAATCGAGCAATTATATTATAATATAATTATATTCTATGTATACGTGTAACGATAACACGTTATCTCACTGGATCATCCAAATACAGACAGTGGCAGCATTTTTCCAACGCCTGTATAAACTTAGCGTTGTCTTTAGCTTCGTTGTAACAATATGTGACTTCATCCTCCGCGTCGACCCAATCTTTTATCAACTTCGAGCGTGCAACTTGCAAGCAAAGAAGCGACATTCGTATCTCGTGATCCTGAATATTTGTACGTAAGCATAGTATAAATGATCTGTTTATTGTTGCGTTTGATAAAAACGCGGCATGGGAATGCAAATGAAACCTGAAGTTTGTTGACTAGCTGACTGAATTGGGCTCCTCTTCGTTTCCAATATTCCAACTCTTGTTGAGGACCGGAATTATCATTTTCTCGCTTCACCTGTTTGCTCTCCACCATGAAGTCCTTCAATCTCTTGATCCACGCTCTTACTTTCTCTTCCACGATGTTCACGGCATTTTCTTTGGCTACAAACGCTTTCGCTTCCTCGAAATTATGCACTTCATTCATCAGAGCTACGTCGTCGTCGAATATACGCCCTTCGTGAGCTACTTGTTCACACACTGCAGAAATATGGGAAATACGTTTTTTATATAGTTATTCCTTTACTGTTAAAAATCAATGTGCATGTTTCATTTGTATCTTCATAATTGTTACCTTTTAGAGCACTGCAGAAAGATCTTAAACCAGGTAACAGAAGGCTCTTAAT
Organism: Frieseomelitta varia; assembly: GCF_011392965.1. Lineage (NCBI taxonomy): Eukaryota > Metazoa > Arthropoda > Insecta > Hymenoptera > Apidae > Frieseomelitta > Frieseomelitta varia. Next base: position 43,391 of record NW_025110640.1, read on the forward strand.
CATCGGGCAATCGTCCTCTCCTTCAGAGCCAGGGTGCGCAAGAGCATCCATGAAAACATACTCCACCACTCTCTGTATCGCTGTTATTATTCCCACCTTCATTGTGTCTATCACACCCGTATAAAGATCTTTCTGGAAACCTTCCTCGGGTAATTGTTTCGAGACATTTAATCTAACGAAAGTTCCATGCTTATATATCAGTGAAACGTAAATGCAAATTGCATTGTATACTAGGCACATTATATTATGTTTGTACCTGAACATATAAATGCATATTCCAGTGCAAGGAACTTGCCACCCATCGGTGAGAAACAACTTCATTTTGCCTGGTTCCTTCACTTCCTTCTGTTCCTTCACTTTTGGCGCCGACGTGTTCGGGCCTGGTCTGGAGGTCGAGGTTTTCATTTGCATCTGCAGAAAATATAATTCCACAGTGAATCTCTGGACCACTGATGAATATGAAATATGAAAGTGCAAAAGTTTCAGCTTTTCTCTCTCTCTCTCTCTCTCTCTCACTCTCTTTTGAAAATAAAGATTTGACCATTTCTGTGGGACGCAGAGGTTCAGACTCCTCCGCTTCCTGATAATACCAGACGAGGGTGGATTTCATATGGGGCAGAAACAGTTGATTGATTTCGTCGAGCATGTCCCCTTCGAAAACGTGATCCATGACCTCGTGGCGGGACAGCTGCGTAGCGTCCATCAAGAGTTGAAAGGCAAATTCCAAACGGGGATCCATCTCCCCACGTCTCGCCTTTCTCTCGCATTCTTCTCGCCGTTTCTACGAAGAATGGCAAGAATATTATTGTCGTAAAAAAATTATCGTCCGCGATATTAATTCTGTGTTATGCCCCGTGATCGTAGAGTCAGTAGTAGCGCTCTGTCATCGGTCGGACATGAAGCTGCGCGTGTACCTTTTTCTACTTAGTATATATTATTTATTGAAACTGTGTCGCAGTTTGAACAATTTGTGAATTATTACGATTCACACGATAATTGTTGAATCATTGCAAAAATTGGTGAAACTATATTATGCGTTCAAGTTACAAAAATTGTTTAATTCCACAAGGGAGGGATTTTATGAACCTACGTCTGTTGGAAAAAAGCTTAGATCTATTATTAATAATTATCTAATTTAATATTAATAATTATCTAATTAATTTAAGTATTTAACTCAAATGTTCGAATAATGAATACTGCAATTACGACGACGTTTCATTGTTGAATAATCTGATGATCAATAGATTGTAAATTTTCATGCATTTAAGAAAAATCTGCAAGATGCAAAAATGCATGGAACACAGTATGAAAAATTACGTAAAATATTCAAAATTAAATATTCATAGGCAATGCAATGTCTTATTCGAGATTACAGTTTTTTAACTGTATTCATAAAAGAAAAAGAAGTGAATCTGTAGTAATGTGACTTGCTCAGTTAACAGTCAAGTTAACGAAATAGAAATATTACAACGAAGTAATAAATTAATAACGAAGAGGAGAAAGAACGATCAACCTGCAGGACATCACCGGTTCCTTCTTCGTCACTGCCTTCTTCAGAGTTCTCTGACTTTTGTTGAATCAACAAGGCAGGAGCTTGCACGAACATATTGCCGAACGAATTAAACAGCGACAAAATTACACGATAGGCGACAAAATTACACGATAAACGAATGGATAACGCGATGACGGGATTCAACGATGATCGTACTGGCAGACTGAAAGGGTTTCTAAATGGTGTAAGGAACGAACACCCAGTGCCACGAGTTCGTGTCTGGTACCGCCCTTCTACGTATCGTTCGTGTCGTGTGGGAATTTCCGCGCGATTCTCTCGACGGTAGTCGATACTGATATAAACTGACATAGTGTGGTATTCTTCTTCCGATGTCGCGAAACAGTTGCTACAACGGTGAATACATTGACAACAATGGTGAATTACATCGTGCACGTTTTAACAGTAGAATTACCAACGATTAGAGTAGAAAATTTTCATTTCATACATTAAGAAGAAATTGAAGTGCGAGAAATAAGAAAACGTTTGCGATACAATGAAGAACACAAGCTCCTATTGTCACTTCTTATTACGAATCTTAAATTATGAATTCTAGTGTTAAGACTCTGGTCATCAGTTGATTTTGCTTTACATATTTTTTGAAATAACGATTGTCCTAATTATTATACAGTGAGTATTTCTCATTTGAGGATCCAGTAGCTGGTGGAGCTAACATTTTTGGAACGAACATTACGTATGAAGTATTTGCACGTAATCTCGTCTTATGAAATGTTCTTTTGCTTTTGTCTTTCTTACTATTTGCTAATAGTTAAATGGTGGTGGCGTAGATTCTTTAACGAAAGTTGAACGATATTTTTTATGTTTTAAAATTTAGATAGGTGCCTCGTATATAGTGTTCTGTCATCTTTTGCAGTATCATTTGTATTTATTGCATGGATTGACTCTGCAAAAAACAATTCAATTAATGGTACATAAAATACTGATTTCGCATCAATAAATATAATTGCAAGCACAATTATTAGCGCTGGTATTATTCTACACGTGTAATGTATATGTATCTTTGATGCTACAGTTATATTATGTGCTATATATTTTGTTTGTATAAATACAATTATTATTTATACACGTAGCAATTAAATGCATATGCCATAATAAAAGATGTATATATGGCACAAATAAATGCATTAATAAATACTTCTCAGAGCACATTCTAAAAATAATAAGTAAAATTAAAGTTAAAAGCAAAAGTAAAAATTGGACTGGATCACTATATATAATATTATCTATTTAAAGTTAATTAAAATTTAACGATTGCAATTTCAATCGATCACCTGCGGTATTATAAATACCTTTCAGTTCATCCTCTTCGCTTGTCAACAATTTCATCTTTATCGATGATTGGAAAAGGAACAAATTACTCACGAAAATTGCACGTTCCACGCGATCGGTTATATTAAATAACTCAGGTCGTTATCAACAAACAAACAAAACTATTATTTTCTGCATGATTGTTCCTTGCGACTCATCGATCAAACCCGGTACTAAATACGATTCGTATCGTATTAGCTGACGAGCACGCGAATATCCACTTAACACGAAGATCGAGAGCAACGTTTATCGTTAATCAATCAACGTGCCAATATTTGAACAACATTCGCTCGTTATATCTCGGTTATATTTCCCGAATTTATCGGTACGAGCCTCGATACGAAAGGAACTGTGTGTTTCTTACTAGCGTAGGAATTTACCGCGTCGATTCACGTGGACGCGATAAAATCAAAATCACACGAGCCTTAAAACGAATCTCGCGTGAAGCAACGGTGAAAATTTGGAAAGCCTGGAGTATCGTGCTCGTTATCTAATCGAGATCTAAGGGCACCAATCCCGAAAGAACAATCCGGCCAAATCGTTCGTGCGAAATGGAATTCTTATTTACCATCTCCTTGGCAACCGCTCGTTACCGCGTTAATTACCATGTTAATCGTTTAACTTTGTCCCCAACGCGAAACACCCGTTAATTCAATTCGAACGTCTCCCATTCTTACTTTGGCTTCCTCGGTGGTTTCCATCATCACCAATTACAGATTCTTCTTCTCCACTCTCTTCCTTCACGCTTCCACGATTTCGAACAACCCACGCCCTTATGCAGTCCACGCCGTAATGCGACATTAACTCTGTTACCAAGTCTCTTAGCTAACAATGCTTTCGTGTCTCGCTTCTCCGCCACCCCTTTGTTTCTACTCCCTACTGCAGCTATTAGCTTGTATATCATTACCGTGTTGTTAACCCCTTGGCGATGAACCTACCAAAACAATCAAAATTCGTGATTTTCTTTTTTTATAGAAACTTGACAGATCCGAAAATGGCATATATCTAGGGATCTGAATAATATTTTTCTAAAATATACGAGTGAAAGTTTGTACTCATTATTTTTTTCTTATTTTCTGAAGTTTTGTACTTTCCTGAATTTTCCTTCGCTCATGAATGGAATAATTAAATTAATTAAAGTAACCAATTAATTTCTTTTGTGACAGGAATAAAATCAAACGATTAACGAAACGTTGGGATGTATGAAATTTATTGCATACTTAACGGTGTAATATTTCGTATTTTGGAAAGAAGAAGAAAAATCAGGAAATGTATTAAAAAGTAGATAAGATATTCAGAGAAAGTATTTCGAAGGAAGATTTTATCGAGCGAGGAAGTATTATCGTGACAAGGAGAGAGATAAGGTACGAGTAAGAATAGATAATGATAGATTTATCAACCAGTATAGTTCTTTGTTCTTTGTCTCGAAGGTAGGAAACCCTCTTATCATTGCGTTGTTCTCAATGTTACCGATTCAGCATAAGAATAAGATTACAACATTAGCAGTGGTTGGAATTAAAACTAAATATTACAGAGAAATTAAGGAGAGATACAAAACATGTAGCATTTGCTTTTATACTTTCCTATTTTACAAGTTTAATATTCTACAAGTTAAATTTTTCAAAGTCATTTAATTGACATATCCTTTGAAATAATTGTTTTGGACTTTAGTACACTCTTTTTTGTAAGACAAGGAATTATATTAATTGTGCATAAATATTATTGGAATTTACTACTTAGTTTAGAACTTACTGTCAAAATGGTGTATTTATAGTGTGAATTGTAAAAGACTAATTAAATGGAACATATAAAGATACGTATTTTCTTTCTCTTTTTCATATAACTTTACATTAACCATTTCTTGACCTAGATTTTGATTGTTCAAAATCTTATAATATAATTCTCATCCTTTGATAACCAATCCGTCGTCAATACTGCAACTATCCTCAAGATAGCATCACTGGAGCATAGTATTCTCTACTCTAATATGGAACAAACGAATGTAAAAAATCTGTGATATAAATTTCAAAATTATCATATTCTTTCAAATTCTTGTCCTTAATTTCTTTACCATAATACCATAATTCATCTCTTTAAATTCAACATTAAACTCTAAATCAAACTAATTAATTAATTTTTTTAATTCTCACTTATTATTCATTTACTACTCCAAACGTTTGAATAAAAAGCACATCTGGCGTTAAAAGAACTTCAAAATAAAATGATTTTGCATCAAAGAGAAATCTTATTTGTGAAAAATTTTAAAAACATTTACAGGAAAGTCGAATATTTGTTACAATATTTAATACACGAAACAGAATTCTGCCTAAATTCCATTTCTCGAATCACGTTCACAAAAATCCAAGTTTACTCGTACATTCGTACTCGTCGTGAACGTGGAAAAAATCTGCGACATTTCGAGAGGGAAAGATTCCCTCGAATTATCCCTTTATTCAAATTCTCCTAGACAAGAAGAATCTAAAGAAGAAGAAGAAAAAAAAAAACATCCCTGAAACAAGTCTCTACTCTATCTCCGCCTCCCCTAAAGCGAGCCAGAAAACAACCGGGAGGCAATAAATCGGCCAAAAAGGGAAATCAAGAAGCTCCATCGCGTTCGTATGTATCCGAGGAGCGCAGCGAGAGAAGGAAATGGCCGAGCGGCGTGGAAGATTTGCACACGCGGGCAATAAAATGGTATCGATCAGTCGATGAGAACAATGGAGGAGGCTGGCAAGAATTCAAAAGTTTGCCGTAGCAAGTATCGTTCCGTTTTCCAGGAAGCCAGTCCGATGGAAGGGGTTTTCGACCTTATTCCACAGCCTCGTGGTTGCTGCCGGCTCGCGGACCAGCGGCCGCCTCTGTGTATCGACTAATGTCGGCGTATTGACTAATGACTGGCGCGCTGCTGCAAGTAGTACCACTCCGTGTCAGGACGGACACACTCGAGAGAGAGAGAGAGAGAGAGAGAGAGAGAGAGAGAGAGAGAGAGAGAGAAGCTGTGGCCGTATTTACGGCGCGCGTCCGCCGCCCAACACCAGGGGTTAAGGCGCATTTATGTAACACGTTGGCGAGGGGCTCCTTCGTCGTCGCGCGACCTACATTTCCTGGCCAATGTCTGGGGGAAAAAGAAAGGGTCATGAACGTGCGAACGGAGCTGACGCGCGCGCGAATGTTTGCGGGAGGAAACAGGTGTATCTCATTTTATTACTATCTACAGATATCGCTTCGATACTTGTTACATAGCTCGTTGCACTTTTATATTCGTTCGAAGAGTTCTTCGATGCATGCGCAAAGCGAAATGATAAAATAGCACTCTGGTGAATCTTGAATATTTACGGAGATTCCTGCTGATTCCTTTGTTTCAGATTACCGTAACATTATCTGGAAATCTTGTGAAATTATAGTGTCTATGTGGAAGACAGATTGAAGAGCTTGGAACTTTCTTTCGTTGCCTCGGTACTGGAAAATAGATAATTCCAAAGACGTATAAATAAATTTGTTGAAGAAGATTTCATTTCATTTAATGCTCGTAGAAATCGCAATAAATGATAACGAGAATGACAAAGTATTTCGGTAGACAGAATTTTCCCTGATTTTGTCCTCTGTAAGTATTAAGCCTTGTAAAAGATACTTGTTAAATACTGAAATAAAGAGGAAAATTATCAAATACGAGAGGCTAGTGCCGAATGGTGCATAAAGTTACTTAAAGGATATTAAACAAATACAACGGTATTTAATAAGCAATCTTCGTCAATAATCGCGTGGCGATTTTGCGTTTTATTTAAAAAAAAAATAAAATTGAATTGTAACGAATCGTAGAAGCTCGTAAGTATACAAATCCTCAAAAAGTTTCGAGGGGAACATCGCGAACGAATCGATGCGTACCTAAGGACGATTGGGATAAATGAATACAAAGCGGTCGTGTATCGAGTCGTATATCGAGTGGAATTTTGCGATATCTACGATCTCGCCGTTTATTATTGGAATATCATCTTACTATTCTATTGCGCTAGGACAATAATCGTTAATATTGTACCGTTATCGTCGAATTCGTATCACGACGTATCTAGTACACCCGTCATTGCGCTCGGACAACTAGAATCGCACCGTAGTCCACCGTGATTCGAGTTTCCCTGCGTCTCGACTGCAAGTTTCCAACGCATGCAGGATGAAAGCACGCGAAATTAAACGCTTCATTAATAACACGCTTAACTCGTCGGGTCCCCGTTTAATTTTTTCTTTTTTTTCTTTTTTGTTGTTGTTGCTTTCCGCTTGCTTCTCTCGTTTTCTTCTCGTTTCAACGAAAAGCGCTCGACGGAAAGATCGATGTTAATCTAAACACTGGCGATAGACAAAACAGGCAAAGCGTGAATAAAACGCATGCTTGCATCCTAACAACGGGGGTCTCTCCCTTACGAGTTGATTCATTGCTTTTGATTGCTTGCGCGCGATCGAGCATTTCAGCGATCAAATAGAACACTGCGTTTTAGGATCGGTGAATTCGCGAACGCGAGCCACTTCCTCCGCTCTAGGTATTACAGATTACGATAATAAATGGATAATTAATCAATCAGGAATTCATTTCTCACTTTTTCATATTTATTTTCTCCTCTCTTCTTCTTATTGTTATCATCATTCTCGGATGTTTCATTTGCAGCGCTGAAATGACTCTTTTAAAGTACTCTCGGCCCGTCGAAGCCGGGACTTCGAGGATACTGTGTATTGTACTTTGCAACCTTTTGTGTAAACCTGTCTCGTGTGATAATCAAGACGCGACGAGTACTTCGAAAGGCAAGAAATTTGTATGTGTATATATATATATATATATATATATATATATATATATATATATATATATATATATCGTTCCAAAAAACGATCGAACATGGGAAAAAAAAGCAGTTCTCAATGAATTCCCGTGTGATCGACGAGTTTCTTCGTGTCTCACGCCGGGTAAATTTCCCGGTAAAAAGTCGAAGATACTCGCGTCGACCTCCACGTCTTCTGATCTGATATCTAACTTCTCTCGGTCGAGAAAACCTTGCCGGAACGGAAATGAAATATTCTCGAAGGTTGTCCTCGGTATTGTCGTATTTATCACACGGGACAGCGCGGGTTTAGCATCGCGACCGATCATCGATCGTAACCGCACAACCACATTACGACGCCGGACATCCGTGGCTGATCGATCAACCTTCCATTTTAACAACCACTTAAAATATGCAATAACAGCACGTCCGGTGGTGAGGTACGTTACAAAACTAGTACAAAACTAGCAGCTAGGTACAAAAATGTAATTAATCGTTAATAATGGAGGCCGCCCGGAAAACTGCCAGGGACCAATTTCGCGTTTTTCTTCTTCTTCTTCTTCTTCTTCTTCTTCTTCTTCTTCTTTTTATCGCTTATCCCCCCTCCCCTTCAGTTCTTCCATCTTTTGTTCGTCGTCGTCGTTTATTTTTACGCGCGTTGCGTTTATAACGAGACAAGAAAAAGGGGGGGAAAAAGAAAACAGAGACGAGGGAAAAAGAAAGTCACAAAAAGAAGCAACGCTTCGGATCTTCCTTCTCTTCCTTTCTTTTCTTCCGTCCTTTTTTTTTTCTTTTCTTTTCTTTTCACAATGCAGGTACCATTACCTATTTTTTTCTTCTCTCTCTCATTCTTCTCCTTTTGTTTTTCTATCCCGGTTCTATCACGGTTTATTTATTAACCCCTCCTCGTTCCCGTTTCCTTCGCTTCCCCTTGAGCGACTTTAAAGTATTTAGAATCTCGTTATCGCTGAGGAATTTAATACTGCTCGGTTTGGCGGTTTCGCGGGTGCACGCTGACGTGGGTGGCACGCCCGGGGCTTTTGACAGGGAACACGCCCGGAAGCTGGTATTTCGACTGGGCTGTCCCCTTTTGATAAATGTTTTAAGCGACCGTCGCTTCGCTCCTTCGCCTCATTTTGTGCAGCCTCGCCGGAATAATTGAATTCTGGTTGACGAACGACCATTGCTGAAAGCTTCTGCGATTTAGAGAGGTGTTTGTTGTTTGGAATCATCGTTAGGTAGGACAATGATTTCAGCTTTGATTTAAAAGGTCAATGATGACTTTCTTTTTTGTATTTATGAGAAAACGAATATTGGAAAGATCATTTTTGTGTGTCAAGTAATTCTGTTGGTGGAAAAATTTGGACAACTAATGTAATTTAAACATTTCTTCGAATAAGAAGTTTGACTCCTCTTTTACTGAATTTTACGTTGTGGTGCAATTTCAATAGAATTTCGAAGATGCACATAATAATACAGTTAATTATTATTGAATGAAATGTTACAGGGATTATTCCAGCTTGACGCAAACGACATCAAACGTGCTCTTCAAGATAACAAGAAACTGTAAAAAAGCTTAAAACTTCCAGATTTTCTTTCGATGTCAGGAGTACGAATACGATTACCATTCATTGAAAGCACAATGAATTCGTCTGATCTGGATGAAAAATTCACCCCGGGGCGAATTTCTGGTTGAACTCGGTCATCCTTGTGACAGCGTGCACCCGAGACGTTGCATCGTAAAAGTTTAAAGCTTGCAACGATAGATCTGGACGAAAGAACCGCGTCACACGCGATGTAATATGTACATACACACACGAAGAGACACTCGGAGCGAAATCATAGCGTTATTTATTTATTTTCGTGTTTCTTTTATTTTTCGTTCTTTCCTTATTTGCGTTCGTGCACCACGATCAAACCCCGGCTAAAAAACTCGCGAGAACATTGCTCGCTCTCGATGTAGAAAAGAAACAGAACAGAACAGACAGAACGAATGGAAGTTTTGTTTTAATTGATTTTATTGGAATTATTAACAATACGACGGGTGACGGTACCCTCTTTCGCGATTACCTCTTTGAATTATACATTTAACCCTCTACTGGCCAGACGGAGTATCAGATATTCGTTGATTTCCTTGAACAAGATAAGGTTACGAGTTATATTAAATACAGTGTTTATTAGAAATACGTGTGATAAATAGGCTGCGAATATTTTTATACAAATAACGAATACGCCACATTCCCGTATTAAACGCGTATTCCATTTAAATGCCCCATTCAATGCATTTCTAAATTTTGTACAAACGCTTGGAAATCAGCAATCTGATAATAAAGATAACTCAGTAAGAAGAACCGTCAGAAATGCTTTATACGTTTATCTGTAAATTAACTGAAGGATGAGAATCCTCGTAGACTCCACCACGAGCTTTATTATATCTCGGCAAGTACAGTAGAGGGTTAAACTGAAGTGCCACTATCGACACAATGAAATACAAATAAAAGATCAATCGTTTGATTGCATCGAGTTATCGTACTACATCGTACCGCTTCTTGCTACTTCAATTTCACGAATCATCCGAAACGATGTATGAACGAAACGAGTCTCCTCGGAAAGTATTTTCGTTGTTGCAGTGCAAGAACTCGTTCATACCAGCTTCTGATCATCAAACAGGCATGTACGTGTGTATCTCAGGATACGTATCTTATCTGATCGTCAACGTCCTAGGATAAAAATCATCGGTGTTCTTCGAAACAGGGAAACGTCGATACCGTGACTCGTCGAACTGGCAAATAACTCGCACGAGAACGTGCTATCACGCTCGGCACGGTAAACAATCACAACGCACGGCGCACACGTCGTGTATAACAATTATTAAAATTCGTCGAGCGAACGACGATCAACAAATTGATTCGCATCGCGTTTTTTTTTTTTTTTTTATTCTGCTGCTTTTTAGCCGGGGCGCTGCATCGGGTTAGCTAACTGTTTCAACTATAACGCAGTCCAAAATTTCCTTTGATTCAGTTCTATGATTAAGACGTCGTTAACACCAGCGACGAGAGCCGTCGAACTCGTACTCTCGTTACCTTATGTCCGTTTCACAACCATCAGTTTTTCACACCGTCGAGTAGTGACGTATAGTTGTTAACCCTGCCGTTAATCCTCGAATTTTTTGTATTTACTTCGAAATGGAAGTTTTGAGAAAACTTTGACCATAGAATGGAACACCAACTAAACTTTTTCTTTTTTTTTTTTGTATTTGGTTCAAATGTGTTTATCATCGCTACCAAAAAAAAAAAAAAAAAAAAAAAAAAGGAAAAGAAAGAAAGAAGGAAAAAAAAAATCACTGGATCGAAAAACAGACGACCGGAAAGAACGGTAGCAGGATTAATTTCACAGCGTTGGCGGTGATAAATTACCGAGAGGACGTTTCGACGCCTCGCGTCTTAAATATCTCCGTTTTCAGAGCACCTCCGGGCACCTTAACCCTTTAATTTATAGCTTGGTATATCAAAATGGCACGATAAATTACCGTCGCGCATCTAATGGTATTCGTAGCCCCGAACGGGGCGTTCTCTTACAATTTATTTTATATTAGAAGAGCCTTAGTAAGTATAATAAAACACGAAGTCTAGAGTAAAAAATAGAGTAGAAGCTGAGACTTTCTAGACACCGATTTGCGTATTGGATTTCTTTCTTTTAACAGGGTTTCTTTTTTTTTTTTAACGTTCGCCATTCAAAGAAATCTCAGGATCTTTGCCCACTTGCTTGCGCGTGAGCATCGCTTTTTTTTTTCGAGCGTTAGCGGGAACAATATTTTTTCTGTACTTCATTCTCTCTCTCTCTCTCTCTCTCTCTCCTTCCTCTCCCTCTTCTTCTTTTCAATAATATTCATATTCGTTTTGTCAATTTTGCCAAATTTAGATAGTAGTAATTCATTTCTCTCCTCTTTCGTAATTTTCTGTGAAATATAAAGTAATTTAAGCATCGTTATATTATTTAAGACACGTAATGTGTGTCAAGTAATTACTGGATCACTTTAAAAAATTAAAATAATAAACAAATTACGCCAAAAAGTAATACAGTCGATGCTACGTCTGCTTCTGAGAACGTTCCTGAATCTCGAGGACAACATATGTACTTACAAATCGATGGAACAGTCTATAACTTCCAAGTGACACATTCTCTACAAGCCTGTTAAATTTTTAATAACAATTCGTTAAATGTTATTCTTTCATGTTCTATTGATTCCAAGATTCCATCCTCGTTTTTAGTTTCATTATTAACTCACTATCAGAGTTATCAAAAAGTATTTCGTTTCAATAGCTTTCAATTTTGTTACAACGTATCTTCTTGCACTTAAAAATTGGAGTATTCTCTGTTGATATCTTCTTACTTTTCAAACATTTCAATTCAGTAATACTTGTTATTCCTCTTTAAAGGAAATTTAAAAATACCTGTTATTCCTCTTGCTATTCCGTTTGCAATTACTAATTGTTATATATTGTCCATTAAAATCACGTTTGACACACGAAATAAATTATCACGTGTACAATTGAAAGTTGCTAAACGATACGCAGCACTTCAACAATTAAACAACACAATTAAAGCAAACTAGCTGAAGAATTTCAGCAATAACGGAACAAAAGTCAGGAAACATCTCTGCAACAGACGATTCTCATTTCTCAGTTATTCATAACAAACGGCGATACTCTGCCTAATTAACGAAACGATTAATTACACGCGTTTTCGCGCCAATTACGTGTAGCGCACGCGCGTACACCGCCGATGCATAAATATCATCGTGACGGAAACGAGAAGTTTCGCTATATAAAAGCATCGCGAAACGGCGCAACGCTCGTACTCAAACAACGAAGTTTATTCGCTGCAGAAACAACTAGGTTTATAAATGAACAGCGCGTTTTATTAATAACCCGGTTGCTTTCTCTCTCTACCAACGGAGAATGATCTCCGCCCAAGCTTTTTTGCCCGTTTGAATCGGCCGTTTGCCGATCGAGCCTGAATCGTAAACTGGGGCGAGTTTCAAATTAGATTCGCGTCCGGCAGATTTATGGAATAACTCGCGAATAACTACGGAATAACGACGCGAGATTCATCGTCCAACGATTCGATTCCAACGAACGAAAGTCACTTCTTTTTTTCGACCGTGCTCTTTCGCAGCTCCTTCTACGTTCATTCAATTAATCCGACGCTTTTATTGCTTCCGTCCGCGATCACGATCACGTAACGCAGCCACCGGTGAAAGTTTGATTACCATTTTAATTGGAAAACTGCGAGTTCGCGTACGATGGGCTACCTTTCAATTTCACGCTCTATAATCGAGTTTTTGTCCTCGGCCAGTCGTTTATTTTCAGATGCAGATCTAGAATCGAGTTGTATCATTTCTGATTCGTTCATTTCTTCGCCGGCGAGGAATAGGCTCGTCTTCGACTAAAAGAAAGATCGCTCGAAATTACATTTGGAAATGTTAGCTGCAGCTGTGAAAACTAAGCAGAGAGAAATTTTCTGTCTGTTCGAGCAGAAAGATACATCGGAATGAGAGAAAGATTTTTCTAGGAACGTTTAGTAATAGCACTGTTCTGAATCAAGTAATTGCGAAGATTACTTGAAAAGTTGCTGCAAAAATGAGTACAGGCTATCCTGAAAGTTTGCTTGTGTTTGAATCGAGAAACCTCACTTTGGAGGTTTGCGCTTCTTAAATCTATATCTAAAAAAAAAAAAAAAAAAAAAAAAAAAAAAAAAAAAGAAAACAGAAGAACATTAAATATTTACCTGAGAAACCTCTGCAAGGGAAACAGTTATCAAAGAGATTTGATGTAACTCTTGAATTCGTATTCTTTGAACAAACCACCAATTCATATAACACAACAAAGTTAGTCCAACAAAATCAATCGTTCTCAACAGAATTACCTTTTCTTAAAATGAAACACTTGAAACCACAGAAACTTTCAAGACCTCACATCTGACATAATAATAACATTCAACAATCGTATCCGAAAGAATAAATTCACGAAATGGAAGAAAATGAAGCGTGTCGCTGAAAGCTCGATTTAAAAACCAGAAAGAAGGAAACAGAGAGAAAAAAAGAGAGAGAGAGAGAGAGAGACTGGAAGGGAAGCCGATCGCGAGGCCGAGTAAAGGAGGAAGCGCGTTAAAAAAAGCGTGTAGCCATCGCGATCGAGAGCTCCCGTCCGCGAGTCGTTCGTTTTCACATGGGCGTTCTACGGGCGCGCAGATCGACGCGGCGTCGCATTCGTAGAGGCATCTCCGTTAATTGACCTAGTGTTCTCTTGTATCTCGTGTGTTCGCCTGGCGTAGTCATCCACGATCATCCTTTACGATCCTCGTTTTTTTTTTTTTTTTCCTCGATCGACAAGTTGTTTCGCGGATCGAGCGAACTTACACGTCGTCGTAAGACCGCGACTCGCTTCGTAAGATACTTGTGTGTTTTTTGAGCGTGAGCTTACCACGTAGATATAGGCAACGATAAATAGTGTTCTCTAGGGATGGGTCACTCGAAACTCCTCGATAGTCCAGGAAAGTTTCGAAAGACTTTGCACGTCTTTCGTGACACGGAGCTGTCGAGACTGTCTTCAGGTGAGAGAAAGTACGAACGAATAAAGTAATCGTTCGCGAGAAATTGAGAATCGAATTCGCTTCTTTTCGGCGCGCCACTGAGAGATTGTTCGATAAATCATAGACAAGAACGGGTAAATTAGATCCAGAATGTGTTCCAGATGCAAGTACTTTTCCACGTTTCACCTTCTTGCTTGTACCTTCACTTTTGTTCGTACTTTGAAACAACATTATGCGAAATAAAATGATAAGTTCCGTGAGTTTCGAGAATTCGGGGATCAGACCCATCCCTGGGGGGTCTCTCTTTGGGAACGCTGTTGCGAAACGACGGAGAGGAGAGGAACGCGCGAGAGAGGCTCTCCGCGTTTCGCCGACCTTCGAACAGCGTGCCACAGTTCAAGAAGGAAAGAAAGCGGAAAACAGGAGATAAATAGAGCGTCTCCGATTATAATTGATCTGCGGACTGCGGCGATCAGCGTCGAGCGAATCGTCGCGAGAACGAGCAGGGGGGAGGGGGGAGGGAGGGTCGACGATTCGCTCGCGATGACCGTGTCCCTCATTTCCCTCCGAGAATCTTCGCGGCGCGACGAACGCGCCCCACCAGACTGAGTCCTCGATTCTTTCTTTCGATCGTGCACCACGCTCGTTCCCACGCTCCCGTCGATAACGCCGATTCTTTTAATAGCAGACACGTGATCGTGTATATCAGTATATCAGTATCAGTGTATGTATATGCGATACAATCAGTTATAGTTAAATTGAAGTCGTATAGAAAAAGGAATAGTCCAACAGTTTCGCGCGGTTTCTTTATTGACGATCCGAATAGTTTGACAAAGAAGCGATGAAACACGTGCACATGTCTCTTTAGATCTGTATTCTATTATTCTCTGAATTTTCTCGAATCGCCTCTCGATTCGATACCTAATTGCACGCGGTGAGGTTTTGACGGTTTTCGGATAGACTCGAACTGACACGAGAGCGATACCCGGTTCGAAGGAGAAAAAAAATCGTACAATTAGTGTCCGAAGTTTATCATCGAGCGGTTTGTTCGATCGCTCGTTCACCTTACGTGAGATGTTTGCTAGATTTTAGCCGACCGATCGATCGTTCGCTCGGCTGGAAATAATTCGTCCACCGTGGCGCGAAGACAGAAACGGAAAAATAGCAATCGTGATCGACGCGCGTCCGATAGACGGGATGAAGATCTCGATGATCGTTCCTGAAAGAAAGCCGAAATCGGAAAGAAAGGATTCTTCTCTGTTTGAAGCGGGGAAAGAAGTTTGGCGGGTTCGTTGATTAGAAGTCATTCTGTCTTGCGGAAGATTTTTTTTTTTTTTTCTTTTTCGAGACCTCGCTCGTGTTCTCTGATCGTGTTCTGATCGGTCGGACTGGTGAGTGGGTAGCGCCTTTCGGAACAAAGAATCTCAGTCTCAGCGGTCGAAGAGGGCTCCGAGAGAGAACTCTTGCGGCGGATGCAAGAAACGACCTCGAATGCCGAGAATGAGTGAAAAGCGATGCTCTAGGAATGGGGCGCGTGTTGTAAAACGCTCGTAGCGCGCATAAGGAAAAAAGCGTTTCCCCTTCTGTTCTCGTAGGCGTTTTTGGCGTTTTTTTCTCTTTCTTTTTTTTTTTAATCGTCGTCGTCGAGGCCAAGCAGTTCCGGCGGAAGTCGCCTGTGCCGGCAGCACAACGTCAGACAGAGCACGCGAACGGCCAGACGAAATTGCGGGCTCAGAGTCCCGAGGACCACCGCTTTCCAGAAACTGTTCGTCACCCCCAGCCACACTACCGCGAAATGGAGAAACGGTACCTGCAACGTGAATCATTAAAATCTGTGAATTATTCGAGCGACTTAAAATATCAAGCAAAGGTATACCTTTTTACAACATCGACAATGTTACACGAGACTATGGAATATTATTATTTGATGGATTAGATGGATAGATGGATACAGTATTAGCGAGTATTATATCGAGGAATTTATCTAATTGTTACTCTTGTCAATCGTCATTTTTATTTTTTAAGAATATTGTTTCTTCGTATCGCTAACCACCTTTCAACTAACGTTTATGTGGTTTTTTTCCTTTAACCTCTTGCGCTGAAATGAACGTATCCACGCATATCCAGAATTTTTTTGTCGCAAAATTGCAATATTTTTTCAGTTTTAAGTATATTTAAGTATAAACCAGACAAAACAAATAATAAATTTATTACTTTTCAATAATTTCTATCCAGTGATGTCGTACCGACGAGTTCAAAAAGAATGCGACGAATTATTGTATACGGTTTGGTATGCTCGTTATGGTCCGCGATCCATAGTTTCCAGCGCAAGTGGTTAAAAAGTAAAAGTATTTATAAATAAAAGTGGTTGAAAGATGCGCCGTTTGCTGCTTCTTTTCTTAAATCGCTCCCATAACGATGAATCAAAGTAAAATAATAAAATCAGCGCGACGTGTGCATCGACACAATTACAAAACCGTGTTAACAACTTCTCGAAATCTTGATTAAAGCAGAAAATATTGATAGCAGAGTTACGCACACTTTTAACCGACACGCGGAAAGAAAAAATAAAAAAAACGCACCGCGTGAAAGAGACATAGAAATGTATATAGAAAGAGAAGGATATCGATGTAACACACGAGCTTTTCATTCCGCGTAAAAGCTATAATTCTCGAAACATTTCGAACGAGATAGAGAGAGAGAAAGAGAGCGAATATACGTCCGTATCAACACACATCGAGACTGACCTTTCCCCTATAGATATGTATTCCAACAGCATTCGCGCGACAAAGGACGAGCGACGTTTAAATTACCTGCGGCGGTCCGTTAACGACAGCGTATATCCGGAGACCGGCATACGGTGCCCAGGACACCCAGAAAGCCATCACCAGGACAAAGGATACGATATGACTTGGATTGCTCAGGTTTTCCGAGAGCGCGGTCGCGTATTCCTTGTCGTGTATCAGCACGCCGGATTTTAGCCGCCTCATCATCGTGAAGATGTAGCTGTAGGTATAGACGATGGTGATGACCGACGGCCCTAGCACGAGGATCGACAGTGTGATGGTGTAAGCAGCCATGTTGCCCCAGTCGAGCATGCAGATGAACGCCTCCCGGTCGAAAATCGGCTTTTGGAAACCTAGGAGAGGCGGGCAGCACATCATCGCCACGCTGATCCACGTGAAGACCATCCAGCACTGGCATCGGGTTTTCGTCTGCACGGTCTCGTAACGCAATGGTTTCCTGCGAAAGCAAATTGCCTCGTTAGTTGAAGTTCGCACTGGGAGAAGTTAGCTCGAAATTAACACTAAAACTACCGACTTGTGCAGCGGAGCATAATAATTCCCATTCGAAGACGTTGGAGAAAGGAACTAGAAAACCTTTATGATTCGATTACACAAGCTTGTATTTATATATTTTACGAATAATTTAAATCTTTAAATTAATTAAAGCTTTTCAAATTTTTTTTTTAATCTTAATTAAATCTTCAAAAGTACACTGTTTTCTATCTACAAAAATTCCAACAGAAATGGCCATTTTGACTATTTTGGTAGTTCTAGTGTTAAGAGTAGAGTCTGAAACATTTTTACCTGTATTATATATGTAGTTTGTGTAAAGTACAGTCCATTAGTGTTTATATGTATTGGAATATTTATCGTATAAGGATTAAAAATGCAAAGAAAAATCTGTTAAAGTTATTTGCCAGAGATATATTAATGCCCATATTTATTCGATTTTAAAGTTTGTTGAGAAACTTTTTAATCGACTGGATAAAATAAAGTAATTAAAGTAAGTAAAGTAGTAATTAGGTAAATCAAATAAAATAATAATCAAATAAAGTAATTAAGTAAATCAAATAAAGCATTATTCATAATTGACGAGATTTAACGTTGTAACGTAATAATTTCACAAGATTTCAAACAAAGTTCCAAAGCGTTACTTATGAACAAAGAGTGTGGCTAGAAGAGTTGAAGGTTGAAATTGAATTTATGATAGTGAAACGAAGAATCGAGGGTATAGAGTTTGTGTTCTAATAAATAACATGGATAATTCGTTCGTAAGTCGAAAGTTTGTTGAAGGTTGTCTAGATTTTAGTTTACCTATAATCTTGACATCGGTCCACCTTAGGTCTATATTTAATTAGTAGATCTAACTTGTTAACCTACATGGTTTTGTCAACTAATAAATAGTAAAGTTATTACAAAGAGCATGAGGCATACATCATTTATTACGATATAATATTATTCCATTCCTTTCGTTTATAGATACACTTTGAGCTACACATATATATCTATGTACGCAAAACTTTTTCTCCAATTGTATAGCCATTAATCGTATACCTAACATATTCTACATATTCTTGAATTAGGCAAATATTAAAAAGTTATGTACTCGACATTCTTTCCAAACTCTTTCGAAGAGTAATAAGAAAAGAGTAAATTTTTAAATTTTACAAACTTCTAGATTTCTTTAGAATTGCTTTTAAATTTTACCAGTTGATATCACAAAGTGATAAGAAAAAAAGAATTTTACGACTGGGACGTACCTGATGGCCAAGTACCGGTCCACAGAGATCCACATGAAGGTGTAGACGGATACCGCCCAGAGAGTAACCTCCAAATAGCCAACGAGACGACACACGACGTCCCCGTAGACCCATTTTCGTGCGTACGCTGGATACACCGAGAGCGGAACCACCAGCAGACCACAAAGAAGGTCCGCCGACGCGAGAGACAGCAAGTAGTAGTTTATCACCTCGGAGGGACCTATGCGGTGTGATTCTCATTTATATTTACCTCGGGTGTGAATCACCGGACGTTCGGTTTTTCAGTCAAAATAGAATTACGGTTTTGCTTTTTCAACGGTTCGAATTAAAGGGAATGCGCGAGGAGAAAGAAAGTAAGAAAGTGCGAGATATCGCAACGACGATTCTAGAATAATGACAGTGTTAATAAATAATTTTGTTTCGCTCAAATTCTGTCTAAAATTTAGTCAAGTATACGCAAAGGTTCATTAAGTTTTAATGAATCGTTAAGTTTGTTAATCGTTGTTTTGATCTGAAAATATATTTTGATAAAAAAAATCTTTTGCCAATATTGATTCAAGAATTTTTAATACTCCTAATGATGATGCATTATATATACGTGTATTTATGTAACAAGATCGTTCAAGAACATTCAATTAACAAGCAAATATTTATGCAAATTAATATTTCCATAATTAAAGAATTGCTAAATAAATTCATGTGGCAAATTAATATAAATCTCAAGACTAAAAAAACTTCTCCCTTTAAAAAAACTCCTTTAAACTTAGCGTTTCATTTGTCATCCCCCGTCTCGTGTGTCGTTTTTTCAATGAAAGGAATATTCATTTTGTCCATTCTCGTCCAAAACGTTAAAATAACGTACAGGTTAAATATCCTATGATATTCAGAATTACAATCAAAATAGTCTGACAAAGACGAAATCAACGCCAATTTCACCAGAAAATTCACGTTTACACGTTCCTAATAGCTACAATAAAAAAAAAAAAAGAGGATAGACAGAAATAAATCCGAGACTCGCGTTGTTCAACAAATTTTAAATAAATCAATCGCTCGAGAATCCGCCTGAAAACCGAGATAAAACTTATTAAAGCACTCACCACGGAAATTAAGGTAGGTAGCGATGATGAGGAGATTCGATAGGATGATGGCGACACCGACCACGAAGATGAGGCCCGCCTGCATGAGAGCCTCCAGCGAGGGCTCCTCCATGCCGCCACCCTTTCGAGCTGCATCCCCCCACCCGCCCTTAGGTGCTGTTACCCGTCACCCCCCCTCCCCGCCCCTTTGTCAACAGCCACAAAACACAGCCAGGTGCTAGGCCCTCCTTGGTAGCTGGGGCACCTGGTTCCCTTTCCGCCGCTTCCTCTGTCCTTCCGCTTTCCTTCGCTTCGCCCCGAGAGACCTGCCCTGCCGGAGGCTTGTCAATCCTCCCTCACCAGCAACCACAAACCTTTCTCTCCCCCGAGATCTTTACGCGAACGTACACTCTCTAACGATCACGTCGCTTCGACGATCTTGATGGACGATCGATCTAGCTACGTTGCTGCAAGCAGAGAGTAGAAATCGAGCTGATGTCTCGTTTGATTTTTATTTCTTTTTCTTTTTTTACATGAGGTGCTGTTTCAGGTCTTGATGACTGCGAGAACGATGACGATGACGTGATGTCGGTGAAGAGGTGACCGATGCGAACGGGGGATGAACGACCAGCGTTGAAGAGCGGAGCAACTTTGTTTCGCGGCATCTGCGAGAGATTTACGAGGAATGCTGCCATATTTGATTTTCTGCGAGATCGAGAATTGAAGACACTCGTTGTTCCGTTCTTTACGTTTCTACATTTTTAAAAAAATACGATTTAGGTGCGATTTAGGTGTGAAGCGATTCAGGGCAGTGCAGAGCTGTGAATCGAAGAGAAGCAATTAGTATTGGCCAGGAGCTTGCCCCTTAAGTGGATCGTTGAGACCGCTGTGGACCCATTTAATTTCAAGTTGATAATTACATCAACACGTGAGACACAGTTTTCATCGTTATTAAGTAAATTCACGTAATTCTTTATTATCTCTAATACTGTATAGAAAAATTTCTTTCTATTTTTCAATTTGATATAAATTCCAAGTATTAAATTAAAAATTGAAAGTCCACTGAAGGATTAAATAAAGAAAACGGAACGAGTATTTCCGAAATGAAAGTGAATATAATGGTTTTTTTCAAGTAATAGAATTCGCTGGAGTCATATTAAAGGCAGATATTGGATTTGATAATCATGAAAGAGTAAAAATCGAATACTCTCGTATTTGACTTTCTGGAAATTAAAGACACATATTTTTTTTTTTTATACTTTGTATTCAATAGTGCGATTCGATTAGATGTAAAATGGAGAATGAACAAGAAATTGCTGATTAGAAGCCTAAAGAAAAAAAGAGAGAAAAGAGAGGAGTGAATATTTACGAAGTGGAAGTGGTTCTTTGAAGTAATACAATTCGTCGAAGTGAAATCGAAATCAGATATTGGATTTAATAATCGAATGCATAAGAAAGCGTGGCGTACTAGAAACTTTCAATTCGTCCCGAGTGTAACGTAATCAAGACACTCTGGTAATCAGCACATTCAGAAAACTGAAGAAAGATTTAACAGATAAGTGATTTTAATAAACGACGACAAAAATATCTCCGATAAAATCTCATCCATATTCCAACGATCCACTAATAAATATTAGTCCATCGAGAATCAAACAATAATTCATCGATGTTTTTAAATTTTATAAAATTATGAACTCTTGGTGAAAGATAAAATAACGAAACAAATATCAAGTAAGTCCTTCCGTAGCATTAAACATTAAAAAATAGGATAAATCGATTAAAAGGAATTGCAACATTGATCCTCGACATTAGCAGGCAATAACTCTTCGATATTTTTAAATTTTATAAAATTATGAACTCTTGGTGAAAGATAAAATAACGAAACAAATATCGAGTAAGTCCTTCCATAGCACTAAACATTAAAAAATAGGATAAATCGATTAAAAGGAATTGCAACATTGATCCTCGACAGTAGCAGACAATAACTCTTCGATGTTTTTAAATTTTATAAAATTATAAACTCTAGTGGAAGATAAAATAACGAAACAAATATCAAGTAAGTCCTTTCGTAGCACTAAACATTAAAAAATAGGATAAATCGATTAAAAGGAATTGCAACATTGACCCTGGACACTAGCAGGCAATAACTCTTCGATGTTTTTAAATTTTATAAAATTATAAACTCTAGTGGAAGGTAAAATAACGAAACAAATATCAAGTAAGTCTTTTCATAGCACTAAACATTAAAAAATAGGATAAATCGATTAAAAGGAATTGCAACATTGACCCTCGACAATATCAGGCAATAACTCTTCGATGTTTTTAAATTTTATAAAATTATAAACTCTAGTGGAAGGTAAAAAAACAAACAAATATCAAGTAAGTCCTTTCATAGCACTAAACATTAAAAAATAGGATAAATCGATTAAAAGGAATTGCAACATTGACCCTCGACACTAGCAGGCAATAACTCTTCGATGTTTTTAAATTTTATAAAATTATAAACTCTAGTGGAAGGTAAAATAACGAAACAAATATCAAGTAAGTCTTTTCATAGCACTAAACATTAAAAAATAGGATAAATCGATTAAAAGGAATTGCAACATTGACCCTCGACA